>NC_090324.1:165272044-165302044 GCF_040869045.1 Eurosta solidaginis
CGTCGTGAGACAGGTTAGTTTTACCCTACTAATGACAAAATATTATTGCGACAGCATTCCTGCGTAGTACGAGAGGAACCGCAGGTACGGACCAATGGTACAATACTTGTTCGAGCGAACAGTGGTATGATGCTACGTCCGTTGGATTATGCCTGAACGCCTCTAAGGTTGTATCCGTGCTGGACTGCAATGATAAATATGGGGCAAATTGCATTGTATGGCTTCTCTAAATCATTTAAAGTTTATAAATTTAATTTATAAACGACAAAATGAATATATGTGATGCCAATGTTATTTATAACATAGCAAATGCGGGAGGATTCAAATATCACCCGTATGCCGCGCTAGTTATATATAAAAACATTATTTAATACAATGACAATGCCTAGAATCAATTGTAAACGACTTTGGTAACGGGCAAGGTGTTGTAAGTGGTAGAGCAGCTGCCATACTGCGATCCACTGAAGCTTAACCTTTGCTTGATGATTCGAAAACAATTTATTGGAATTAATTTTCCAATTTATTATTGTTTTGATGTAATCATCTTATAAAAATATGCATATTTAAAATATGCAATATAAAGAGAGGCGCTTGTTTAGGGGCCAAGTCCTCTATAAAAATGATGAAAAAGCAAATATTGTAATCTACTACAATAAAGTACAAATAAAGCAACAAAAATTTTGTTAGTTGAACTTTATTATATTTGGGCTAATAAAGTCGATATATTTATACAGATGTGTTTTAAGCGACCAATGAAAGTAAGTGAGGTTTTCCTTACCTAGGCCGCTTACACAAAATATATTAGCGAAGTTCATATATATATAACTTGTTCACTTTCATTATTTAAATTGTTGCTTGTACGGTAGTATTATTTACAAAGAGAAAAATGTAAATGAAATATTACAATAATGTACAAATAAAGCAACTAAAATTTTGTTAGTTGAACTTTATTATATTTGGGCTAATAAAGTCGATATATTTATACAGATGTGTTTTAAGCGACCAATGAAAGTAAGTGAGGTTTTCCTTACCTAGGCCGCTTACACAAAATATATTAGCGAAGCTCATATATATATAACTTGTTCACTTTCATTATTTAAATTGTTGCTTGTACGGTAGTATTATTTACAAAGAGAAATATGTAAATGAAATATTATAATAATGTACAAATAAAGCAACTAAAATTTTGTTAGTTGAACTTTATTATATTTGGGCTAATAAAGTCGATATATTTATACAGATGTGTTTTAAGCGACCAATGAAAGTAAGTGAGGTTTTCCTTACCTAGGCCGCTTACACAAAATATATTAGCGAAGCTCATATATATATAACTTGCTCACTTTCATTATTTAAATTGTTGCTTGTACGGTAGTATTATTTACAAAGAGAAAAATGATTCGAAAACAATTTATTGGAATTAATTTTCCAATTTATTATTGTTTTGATGTAATCATCTTATAAAAATATGCATATTTAAAATATGCAATATAAAGAGAGGCGCTTGTTTAGGGGCCAAGTCCTCTATAAAAATGATGAAAAAGCAAATATTGTAATCTATTACAATAAAGTACAAATAAAGCAACAAAAATTTTGTTAGTTGAACTTTATTATATTTGGGCTAATAAAGTCGATATATTTATACAGATGTGTTTTAAGCGACCAATGAAAGTAAGTGAGGTTTTCCTTACCTAGGCCGCTTACACAAAATATATTAGCGAAGTTCATATATATATAACTTGTTCACTTTCATTATTTAAATTGTTGCTTGTACGGTAGTATTATTTACAAAGAGAAAAATGTAAATGAAATATTACAATAATGTACAAATAAAGCAACTAAAATTTTGTTAGTTGAACTTTATTATATTTGGGCTAATAAAGTCGATATATTTATACAGATGTGTTTTAAGCGACCAATGAAAGTAAGTGAGGTTTTCCTTACCTAGGCCGCTTACACAAAATATATTAGCGAAGCTCATATATATATAACTTGTTCACTTTCATTATTTAAATTGTTGCTTGTACGGTAGTATTATTTACAAAGAGAAATATGTAAATGAAATATTATAATAATGTACAAATAAAGCAACTAAAATTTTGTTAGTTGAACTTTATTATATTTGGGCTAATAAAGTCGATATATTTATACAGATGTGTTTTAAGCGACCAATGAAAGTAAGTGAGGTTTTCCTTACCTAGGCCGCTTACACAAAATATATTAGCGAAGCTCATATATATATAACTTGCTCACTTTCATTATTTAAATTGTTGCTTGTACGGTAGTATTATTTACAAAGAGAAAAATGTAAATGAAATATTACAATGAAGCACAGCACAAATAAAGCAACAAAAATTTTGTTAGCTGAACTTTATTATATTTGGGCTAATAAAGTCGATATATTTATACAGATGTGTTTTAAGCGACCAATGAAAGTAAGTGAGGTTTTCCTTACCTAGGCCGCTTACACAAAATATATTAGCGAAGCTCATATATATATAACTTGTTCACTTTCATTATTTAAATTGTTTGCATATGCAGAGTAATATTATTTACATTAAACACAAAAAATATAATTTTTATTATATTTTTTAAATATAATTCTGGTTGATCCTGCCAGTAGTTATATGCTTGCCTCAAAGATTAAGCCATGCATGTCTAAGTACACACGAATTAAAAGTGAAACCGCAAAAGGCATCAGTTATGGTTCCATAGATCGATCATTAACAGTTAGTTGGATAACTGTGGTAATTCTAGAGCTAATACATGCAATAATATAAACACGGACCTTATGGAACGTGTGCTTTTATTAGACTAAAACCAAGCGATCTTTATAGATTGTTATATTGGTTGAACTCTAGATAAACATGCAGATCGTATGGTCATCTACAACTAAAAACTTTAAATGGGTAAGAACCTCACCTTTTTTGATATGAAGGTTGAAGTTATATGATATAATGTGCCCAGTGGGCGACTTTTGGTAAGCAGAACTGGCGCTGTGGGATAAACCGAACGTAATGTTACGGTGTCCAAATTAAAGTAAGCGCGGGTAAACGGTGGCGGGAGTAATTATGACTCCCTTAAGATCGCCAAATGCCTCGTTAACTAACTTTTAAAATGTGTTGCGACTAACGAAGTGCAAACTAGCATTGCACTGAGGCCGCGCACATATAAAAATGTATGAAAATTATATATAAAGAGGCGTTTGTTAGGTGCGACAAATCCTCTATAAAAACTAAGAACGAAAGTTAGAGCTAGCGATTGGGTGTAGCTACGGCTCTCTCAGTCGCTTCCCGGGAAACCAAAGCTTTTGGACTCCGGGGGAAGTATGGTTGCAAAGCTGAAACTTAAAGGAATTGACGGAAGGGCACTATCAGGAGTGGAGCCTGCGGCATAATTTGACTCAACACAAGAAAACTTAACAGGTCCGAACATAACATATATATATGAAAGTATATATATGAAAGTTTTAAAAGTTTCAAAATACTTTTGTAATGTGTTGCGACTAACGAAGTGCAAACTAGCATTGCACTGAGGCCGCGCACATATAAAAATGTATGAAAATTATATTATAAATACAAGTACTTGTATGAAACTTTTTTCTACTTGTATGAAACTTTGTACTTGTATGGAAGTTTGTACTTGTATGAAACTTTTTTCTACTTGTATGAAACTTTGTACTTGTATGGAAGTTTGTACTTGTATGAAACTTTTTTCTACTTGTATGAAACTTTGTACTTGTATGGAAGTTTGTACTTGTATGAAAGTTTCTACTTGTATGAAACTTTGTACTTGTATGGAAGTTTGTACTTGTATGAAAGTTTCTACTTGTATGAAACTTTGTACTTGTATGGAAGTTTGTACTTGTATGAAAGTTTCTACTTGTATGAAACTTTGTACTTGTATGAAAGTTTGTATCTTGTACTTGTATGAAAGTTTGTATCTTCATACATTTTTCGTCATGTGAGGTGAGCGGGTCAGAAAACAATTTTAAGAAACGTATGAAAACTTTGGTCAGCCATATAAAACCACTAAGCGTAGCTAACAGACGCTGACAAAGTTTCATACAAGTACTAACATCTACTTATATGAAAGTTTTGAAATTTTTAAAATACTTCAAAAATGTGTTGCTGCTATCGAAATGCAAGCTAAAAACACTTAAACGTATGAAAACTTTGGTCAGCCATACAAAACCACTAAGCGTAGCTAACAGACACTGACAAAGTTTCATACAAGTACTAACATCTACTTATATGAAAGTTTTGAAATTTTCAAAATACTTAAAAAATGTGTTGCTGCTAAAGAAGTGCAAGCTAAAAACACTTAAACGTATGAAAACTTTGGTCAGCCATACAAAACCACTAAGCGAAGCTAACAGACACTGACAAAGTTTCATACAAGTACTAACATCTACTTATATGAAAGTTTTGAAATTTTCAAAATACTTAAAAAATATGTTGCTGCTAACGAAATGCAAGCTAAAAACACTTAAACGTATGAAAACTTTGGTCAGCCATATAAAACCACTAAGCGTAGCTAACAGACACTGACAAAGTTTCATACAAGTACTAACATCTACTTATATGAGAGTTTTGAAATTTTCAAAACTATGAAAACTTTGGTCAGCCATACAAAACCACTAAGCGAAGCTAACAGACACTGACAAAGTTTCATACAAGTACTAACATCTACTTATATGAAAGTTTTGAAATTTTCAAAATACTTAAAAAATATGTTGCTGCTAACGAAATGCAAGCTAAAAACACTTAAACGTATGAAAACTTTGGTCAGCCATACAAAACCACTAAGCATAGCTAACAGACACTGACAAAGTTTCATACAAGTACTAACATCTACTTATATGAGAGTTTTGAAATTTTCAAAATACTTAAAAAATGTGTTGCTGCTAACGAAATGCAAGCTAAAAACACTTAAACGTATGAAAACTTTGGTCAGCCATACAAAACCACTAAGCGAAGCTAACAGACACTGACAAAGTTTCATACAAGTACTAACATCTACTTATATGAAAGTTTTGAAATTTTCAAAATACTTAAAAAATGTGTTGCTTCTAACGAAGTGCAAGCTAAAAACACTTAAACGTATGAAAACTTTGGTCAGCCATACAAAACCACTAAGCGAAGCTAACAGACACTGACAAAGTTTCATACAAGTACTAACATCTACTTATATGAAAGTTTTGAAATTTTCAAAATACTTAAAAAATGTGTTGCTGCTAACGAAATGCAAGCTAAAAACACTTAAACGTATGAAAACTTTGGTCAGCCATACAAAACCACTAAGCGAAGCTAACAAACACTGACAAAGTTTCATACAAGTACAAACTTCCATACAAGTACAGTTTGTACTTGTATGAAAGTTTTTACTTGTATGAAACTTTGTACTTGTTTGGAAGTTTGTACTTGTGAAAGTACTGAAAAGTTTCTACTTGTATGAAAGTTTGTATCTTGTAGTTGTATGAAAGTTTGTATCTTCATACATTTTTCGTGATGTGAGGTGAGCGAGTCAGAAAACAATTTTAATAAACGTATGTAAACTTTGGTCAGCCATACAAAACCACTAAGCGTAGCTAACAGACACTGACAAAGTTTCATACAAGTACTAACGTCTACTTATATGAAAGTTTTGAAATTTTCAAAATACTTAAAAAATGTGTTGCTGCTAACGAAATGCAAGCTAAAAACACTTAAACGTATGAAAACTTTGGTCAGCCATACAAAACCACTAAGCGAAGCTAACAGACACTGACAAAGTTTCATACAAGTACTAACATCTACTTATATGAAAGTTTTGAAATTTTCAAAATACTTAAAAAATGTGTTGCTGCTAACGAAATGCAAGCTAAAAACACTTAAACGTATGAAAACTTTGGTCAGCCATACAAAACCACTAAGCGAAGCTAACAGACACTGACAAAGTTTCATACAAGTACTAACATCTATTTATATGAAAGTTTTGAAATTTTCAAAATACTTCAAAAATGTGTTGCTACTATCGAAATGCAAGCTAAAAACACTTAAACGTATGAAAACTTTGGTCAGCCATACAAAACCACTAAGCGAAGCTAACAGACACTGACAAAGTTTCATACAAGTACTAACATCTACTTATATGAAAGTTTTGAAATTTTCAAAATACTTAAAAAATGTGTTGCTGCTAACGAAATGCAAGCTAAAAACACTTAAACGTATGAAAACTTTGGTCAGCCATACAAAACCACTAAGCGAAGCTAACAGACACTGACAAAGTTTCATACAAGTACTAACATCTACTTATATGAAAGTTTTGAAATTTTCAAAATACTTAAAAAATGTGTTGCTGCTAACGAAATGCAAGCTAAAAACACTTAAACGTATGAAAACTTTGGTCAGCCATACAAAACCACTAAGCGAAGCTAACAGACACTGACAAAGTTTCATACAAGTACTAACATCTACTTATATGAAAGTTTTGAAATTTTCAAAATACTTAAAAAATGTGTTGCTGCTAACGAAATGCAAGCTAAAAACACTTAAACGTATGAAAACTTTGGTCAGCCATACAAAACCACTAAGCGTAGCTAACAGACACTGACAAAGTTTCATACAAGTACTAACATCTACTTATATGAAAGTTTTGAAATTTTCAAAATACTTAAAAAATGTGTTGCTGCTAACGAAATGCAAGCTAAAAACACTTAAACGTATGAAAACTTTGGTCAGCCATACAAAACCACTAAGCGAAGCTAACAGACACTGACAAAGTTTCATACAAGTACTAACATCTACTTATATGAAAGTTTAGAAATTTTCAAAATACTTAAAAAATGTGTTGCTGCTAACGAAATGCAAGCTAAAAACAATATGGAACATTTGGAAGTATGAAACTTTTTAATACGTTGTTGTTGTTGTTGTTGTTGTTGTTGTTGTTGGTTTTGGTGTTGTTGTTGTTGTTATATTGAACATTTTTATTAATATAAGTACAAAGGAAAATCTTCATATAAGTATAAAAATATTAAATTATTACCTTACTTGTATGAAACTTTTTAATACGTTGTTGTTGTTGTTGTTGTTGTTGTTGTTGTTGGTGTTGTTGTTGTGGTTGTTGTTATATTGAACATTTTTATTAATATAAGTACAAAGGAAAATCTTCATATAAGTATAAAAATATTAAATTATTACCTTACTTGTATGAAACTTTTTAATACGTTGTTGTTGTTGTTGTTGTTGTTGTTGTTGTTGTTGTTGTTGTTGTTGTTGTTGTTGTTGTTGTTCTTGTTGTTGTTGTTGTTGTTGATGGTGTTGTTGTTGTTGTTGTTGTTATATTGAACATTTTTATTAATATAAGTACAAAGGAAAATCTTCATATAAGTATAAAAATATTAAATTATTACCTCACTTGACAGAAAATATATGAAAAATTCAATATGGACAATTTATCATATTTTCGATGATATTGCCTAGTTAGTTTACTAAAGAAACCAACATGGTATTATTGGTAAAAATTCAACACATTATAAAACTTGTATTTTTCATACATTTTTGGTCATGTGAGGGTTTCCAAGCGTACTTGTATGAAACTTTTGTACTTGTATGAAACTTTTTCTACTTGTATGAAACTTTGTACTTGTATGGAACTTTTTCTACTTGTATGAAACTTTGTACTTGTATGGAAGTTTGTACTTGTATGAAACTTTTCTCTACTTGTATGAAACTTTGTACTTGTATGGAAGTTTGTACTTGTATGAAACTTTTTTCTACTTGTATGAAACTTTTTTCTACTTGTATGAAACTTTGTACTTGTATGGAAGTTTGTACTTGTATGAAACTTTTTCTACTTGTATGAAACTTTGTACTTGTATGGAAGTTTTTACTTGTATGAAACTTTTTTCTACTTGTATGAAACTTTGTACTGGTTGGAAATTTGTACTTGTATGAAACTTTTTTCTACTTGTATGAAACTTTTTTCTACTTGTTAATAAAAATGTTCAATATAACAACAACAACAACACCAAAACCAACAACAACACCAACAACAACAACAACAACAACAACGTATTAAAAAGTTTCATACTTCCAACAAGTAGAAAGTTTCATACAAGTAGAAACTTTCATACAAGTACAAAGTTTCATACAAGTAGAAACTTTCATACAAGTGAACTTGTATGAAACTTTTTTCTACTTGTATGAAACTTTGTACTTGTATGGAAGTTTGTACTTGTATGAAAGTTTCTACTTGTATGAAACTTTGTACTTGTATGAAAGTTTGTATCTTGTACTTGTATGAAAGTTTGTATCTTCATACATTTTTCGTCATGTGAGGTGAGCGGGTCAGAAAACAATTTTAAGGAACGTATGAAAACTTTGGTCAGCTAAATGTGTTGCTACTAATGAAATGCAAGCTAAAAACACTTAAACGTATGAAAACTTTGGTCAGCCATACAAAACCACTAAGCGAAGCTAACAGGCACTGACAAAGTTTCATACAAGTACTAACATCTACTTATATGAAAGTTTTGAAATTTTCAAAATACTTAAAAAATGTGTTGCTGCTAACTAAATGCAAGCTAAAAACACTTAAACGTATGAAAACTTTGGTCAGCCATACAAAACCACTAAGCGAAGCTAACAGGCACTGACAAAGTTTCATACAAGTACTAACATCTACTTATATGAAAGTTTTGAAATTTTCAAAATACTTAAAAAATGTGTTGCTACTATCGAAATGCAAGCTAAAAACACTTAAACGTATGAAAACTTTGGTCAGCCATACAAAACCACTAAGCGAAGCTAACAGACACTGACAAAGTTTCATACAAGTACTTACATCTACTTATATGAAAGTTTTGAAATTTTCAAAATACTTAAAAAATGTGTTGCTGCTAACGAAATGCAAGCTAAAAACACTTAAACGTATGAAAACTTTGGTGAGCCATACAAAACCACTAAGCGATGCTAACAGACACTGACAAAGTTTCATACAAGTACTAACATCTACTTATATGAAAGTTTTGAAATTTTCAAAATACTTCAAAAATGTGTTGCTACTATCGAAATGCAAGCTAAAAACACTTAAACGTATGAAAACTTTGGTCAGCCATACAAAACCACTAAGCGAAGCTAACAGGCACTGACAAAGTTTCATACAAGTACTAACATCTACTTATATGAAAGTTTTGAAATTTTCAAAATACTTAAAAAATGTGTTGCTGCTAACGAAATGCAAGCTAAAAACACTTAAACGTATGAAAACTTTTGTCAGCCATACAAAACCACTAAGCGTAGCTAACAGACACTGACAAAGTTTCATACAAGTACTAACATCTACTTATATGAAAGTTTTGAAATTTTCAAAATACTTAAAAAAATGTGTTGCTGCTAACGAAATGCAAGCTAAAAACACTTAAACGTATGAAAACTTTGGTCAGCCCATACAAAACCACTAAGCGAAGCTAACAGACACTGACAAAGTTTCATACAAGTACTAACATCTACTTATATGAATGTTTTGAAATTTTCAAAATACTTAAAAAATGTGTTGCTGCTAACGAAATGCAAGCTAAAAACACTTAAACGTATGAAAACTTTGGTCAGCCATACAAAACCACTAAGCGAAGCTAACAGACACTGACAAAGTTTCATACAAGTACTGACATCTACTTATATGAAAGTTTTGAAATTTTCAAAATACTTAAAAAATGTGTTGCTACTATCGAAATGCAAGCTAAAAACACTTAAACGTATGAAAACTTTGGTCAGCCATACAAAACCATTAAGCGAAGCTAACAGACACTGACAAAGTTTCATACAAGTACTAACATCTACTTATATGAAAGTTTTGAAATTTTCAAAATACTTAAAAAATGTGTTGCTGCTAACGAAATGCAAGCTAAAAACACTTAAACGTATGAAAACTTTGGTCAGCCATACAAAACCACTAAGCGAAGCTAAAAGACACTGACAAAGTTTCATACAAGTACTAACATCTACTTATATGAAAGTTTTGAAATTTTCAAAATACTTAAAAAATGTGTTGCTGCTAACGAAATGCAAGCTAAAAACACTTAAACGTATGAAAACTTTGGTCAGCCATACAAAACCACTAAGCGTAGCTAACAGACACTGACAAAGTTTCATACAAGTACTAACATCTACTTATATGAAAGTTTTGAAATTTTCAAAATACTTAAAAAATGTGTTGCTGCTAACGAAATGCAAGATAAAAACACTTAAACGTATGAAAACTTTGGTCAGCCATACAAAACCACTAAGCGAAGCTAACAGGCACTGACAAAGTTTCATACAAGTACTAACATCTACTTATATGAAAGTTTTGAAATTTTCAAAATACTTAAAAAATATGTTGCTGCTAACGAAATGCAAGCTAAAAACACTTAAACGTATGAAAACTTTGGTCATCCATACAAAACCACTAAGCGTAGCTAACAGACACTGACAAAGTTTCATACAAGTACTAACATCTACTTATATGAAAGTTTTGAAATTTTCAAAATACTTAAAAAATGTGTTGCTGCTAACTAAATGCAAGCTAAAAGCACTTAAACGTATGAAAACTTTGGTCAGCCATACAAAACCACTAAGCGAAGCTAACAGACACTGACAAAGTTTCATACAAGTACTAACATCTACTTATATGAAAGTTTTGAAATTTTCAAAATACTTAAAAAATATGTTGCTGCTAACGAAATGCAAGCTAAAAACACTTAAACGTATGAAAACTTTGGTCAGCCATACAAAACCACTAAGCGAAGCTAACAAACACTGACAAAGTTTCATACAAGTACAAACTTCCATACAAGTACAGTTTGTACTTGTATGAAAGTTTCTACTTGTATGAAACTTTGTACTTGTTTGGAAGTTTGTATTTGTATGAAAGTTTCTACTTGTATGAAACTTTGTACTTGTATGAAAGTTTGTATCTTGTACTTGTATGGAAGTTTGTATCTTCATACATTTTTCGTCATGTGAGGTGAGCGGGTCAGAAAACAATTTTAAGGAACGTATGAAAACTTTGGTCAGCCATACAAAACCACTAAGCGTAGCTACCAGACACTGACAAAGTTTCATACTAGTACTGACATCTACTTATATGAAAGTTTTGAAATTTTCAAAATACTTAAAAAATGTGTTGCTACTAATGAAATGCAAGCTAAAAACACTTAAACGTATGAAAACTTTGGTCAGCCATACAAAACCACTAAGCGAAGCCAACAAGCACTGACAAAGTTTCATACAAGTACTAACATCTACTTATATGAAAGTTTTGAAATTTTCAAAATACTTAAAAAATGTGTTGCTGCTAACGAAATGCAAGCTAAAAACACTTAAACGTATGAAAACTTTGGTCAGCCATACAAAACCACTAAGCGAAGCTAACAGACACTGACAAAGTTTCATACAAGTACTAACATCTACTTATATGAAAGTTTTGAAATTTTCAAAGTACTTAAAAAATGTGTTGCTGCTAACGAAATGCAAGCTAAAAACACTTAAACGTATGAAAACTTTGGTCAGCCATACAAAACCACTAAGCGAAGCTAACAGACACTGACAAAGTTTCATACAAGTACTAACATCTAATTATATGAAAGTTTTGAAATTTTCAAAGTACTTAAAAAATGTGTTGCTGCTAACGAAATACAAGCTAAAAACACTTAAACGTATGAAAACTTTGGTCAGCCATACAAAACTACTAAGCGAAGCTAAAAGACACTGACAAAGTTTCATACAAGTACTAACATCTACTTATATGAAAGTTTTGAAATTTTCAAAATACTTAAAAAATGTGTTGCTGCTAACGAAATGCAAGCTAAAGACACTTAAACGTATGAAAACTTTGGTCAGCCATACAAAACCACTAAGCGTAGCTAACAGGCACTGACAAAGTTTCATACAAGTACTAACATCTACTTATATGAAAGTTTTGAAATTTTCAAAATACTTAAAAAATGTGTTGCTGCTAACGAAATGCAAGCTAAAAACACTTAAACGTATGAAAACTTTGGTCAGCCATACAAAACCACTAAGCGTAGCTAACAGACACTGACAAAGTTTCATACAAGTACTAACATCTACTTATATGAAAGTTTTGAAATTTTCAAAATACTTAAAAAATGTGTTGCTGCTAACGAAATGCAAGCTAAAAACACTTAAACGTATGAAAACTTTGGTCAGCCATACAAAACCACTAAGCGAAGCTAAAAGACACTAACAAAGTTTCATACAAGTACAAACTTCCATACAAGTACAGTTTGTACTTGTATGAAAGTTTCTACTTGTATGAAACTTTGTACTTGTTTGGAAGTTTGTATTTGTATGAAAGTTTCTACTTGTATGAAACTTTGTACTTGTATGAAAGTTTGTATCTTGTACTTGTATGAAAGTTTGTATCTTCATACATTTTTCGCCATGTGAGGTGAGCGAGTCAGAAAACAATTTTAGGTAATGTATGAAAACTTTGGTCAGCCATACAAAACCACTAAGCATAGCTAACTGGCACTGACAAAGTTTCATACAAGTACCAACATCTACTTATATGAAAGTTTTGAAATTTTCAAAATACTTAAAAAATGTGTTGCTGCTAACGAAATGCAAGCTAAAAACACTTAAACGTATGAAAACTTTGGTCAGCCATACAAAACCACTAAGCGAAGCTAACAGACACTGACAAAGTTTCATACAAGTACTAACATCTACTTATATGAAAGTTTTGAAATTTTCGAAATACTTCAAAAATGTGTTTCTACTATCGAAATGCAAGGTAAAAACAATTAAACGTATGAAAACTTTGTGTTGCGACTAACGAAGTGCAAACTAGCATTGCACTGAGGCCGCGCACATATAAAAAATGTATGAAAATTAGTTTTAGCTAAGCAAAACTAAGTAAAAATAAGCAAATTTAAGCTTATTAACTCAAATATTAATACATCAAAGTGTTGATATTTGATATAATTCCTAGTAAGACTGTTAGTTAAATTAGAAGATGTTGATCATATAATGGTTTTCATATTCTAAACTAACAGTCAAAATTTTAGTATGAGAAAATTTCTCATACGAAAAATGTGTTGCGACCAATGAAGTGCAAGGAGGTAACATTGCACTGAGGCCGCACACATATAAAAATGTATGAAAATTAGTTTTAGCTAAGCAAAACTAAGTAAAAATAAGCAAATTTAAGCTTATTAACTCAAATATTAATACATCAAGTGTTGATATTTGATATAATTCCTAGTAAGACTGTTAGTTAAATTAGAAAATGTTGATCATATATTGGTTTTCATATTCTAAACTAACTGTCAAATTTTAGTATGAGAAAGTTTCTCATACAAGTACTAATTAGTACATATATGAAAGTTTTAAAATTTTCAAAATACTATTAAAATGTGTTGCGGCCGCGCACATATAAAAAATAACATGTATGAAAATTTTGACTTCAATGTGTTTCTAAAAAAAACTTGTATGTTAACTTTACTCATCATCAAGAAGCAAGCAGATGCTTTTTAAAATATTTTATTAATTAAATTTCCTAGAAGAATTAAGTTTACTGAAAGAATTGCAAAAGTGAAGAAATTAAAGTAAGTGCGGGTAAACAAACGGTGGCGGGAGTAACTATGACTCTCTTAAGATCGCCAAATGCCTCGTCATCTTACTTTTAAAATGTGTTGCGACCAATGAAGTGCAAGTAGGTAACATTGCACTGAGGCCGCGCACATATAAAAATGTATGAAAATTAGTTTTAGCTAAGCAAAACTAAGTAAAAATAAGCAAATTTAAGCTTATTAAATCAAATATTAATACATCAAAGTGTTGATATTTTATATAATTCCTAGTAAGACTGTTAGTTAAATTAGAAGATGTTGATCATATAATGGTTTTCATATTCTAAACTAACAGTCAAATTTTAGTATGAGAAAATTTCTCATACGAAAAATGTGTTGCGACCAATGAAGTGCAAGAAGGTAACATTGCACTGAGGCCGCACACATATAAAAATGTATGAAAATTAGTTTTAGCTAAGCAAAACTAAGTAAAAATAAGCAAATTTAAGCTTATTAAATTAAATATTAATACATCAAAGTGTTGATATTTGATATAATTCCTAGTAAGACTGTTAGTTAAATTAGAATATGTTGATCATATAATGGTTTTCATATTCTAAACTAACAGTCAAATTTTAGAGGCGCTTGTTAGAGCTGCGGCAACAAGTACTCTATAAAAATGATGCTTGTATGAAAGTTTCCTAGAAGAAATGAAAAAGTGAAGAAATTAAAGTAGGTGCGGGTAAACAAACGGTGGCGGGAGTAACTATGACTCTCTTAAGATCGCCAAATGCCTCGTCATCTTACTTTTAAAATGTGTTGCGACCAATGAAGTGCAAGTAGGTAACATTGCACTGAGGCCGCGCACATATAAAAATGTATGAAAATTAGTTTTAGCTAAGCAAAACTAAGTAAAAGTAAGCAAATTTAAGCTTATTAAATCAAATATTAATACATCAAAGTGTTGATATTTGATATAATTCCTAGTAAGACTGTTAGTTAAATTAGAAGATGTTGATCATAAAATGGTTTTCATATTCTAAACTAACAGTCAAATATTAGTATGAGAAAATTTCTCATACGAAAAATGTGTTGCGACCAATGAAGTGCAAGGAGGTAACATTGCACTGAGGCCGCACACATATAAAAATGTATGAAAATTAGTTTTAGCTAAGCAAAACTAAGTAAAAATAAGCAAATTTAAGCTTATTAACTCAAATATTAATACATCAAGTGTTGATATTTGATATAATTCCTAGTAAGACTGTTAGTTAAATTAGAAAATGTTGATCATATATTGGTTTTCATATTCTAAACTAACAGTCAAATTTTAGAGGCGCTTGTTAGAGCTGCGGCAACAAGTACTCTATAAAAATGATAGCTTGTATGAAAGTTTTCTAGAAGAAATGAAAAAGTGAAGAAATTAAAGTAAGTGCGGGTAAACAAACGGTGGCGGGAGTAACTATGACTCTCTTAAGATCGCCAAATGCCTCGTTATCTTACTTTTAAAATGTGTTGCGACCAATGAAGTGCAAGTATGTAAATTTGCACTGAGGCCGCGCACATATAAAAATGTATGAAAATTAGTTTTAGCTAAGCAAAACTAAGTAAAAATAAGCAAATTTAAGCTTATTAAATCAAATATTAATACATCAAAGTGTTGATATTTGATATAATTCCTAGTAAGACTGTTAGTTAAATTAGAAGATGTTGATCATATAATGGTTTTCATATTCTAAACTAACTGTCAAATTTTAGTATGAGAAAGTTTCTCATACAAGTACTAAGTAGTACATATATGAAAGTTTTAAAATTTTCAAAATACTGTTAAAATGTGTTGCGGCCGCGCACATATAAAAAATAACATGTATGAAAATTTTGACTTCAATGTGTTTCTAAAAAAACTTGTATGTTAACTTTACTCATCATCAAGAAGCAAGCAGATGCTTTTTAAAATATTTTATTAATATAAATTCGATATAAATGAAATTTTTAATTTCATATCATAGAAAAAATATACATTTTATAATAAATGTATATGTTTCATGTAATGGAAATTTAAGTAAATGTATGGTATATAAAAATAATTTTATTACTGAAATACCAAAATGAATAAATATCGTTCTTAAATATACAAGAGAACGAAAATTCTTTATTCAATAAATAATTGTAAAATTAAATACTACAATAAAGTACAAATGAAGCAACAAAAATTTTGTTAGCTGAACTTTATTATATTTGGGCTAATAAAGTCGATATATTTATACAGATGTGTTTTAAGCGACCAATGAAAGTAAGTGAGGTTTTCCTTACCTAGGCCGCTTACACAAAATATATTAGCGAAGCTCATATATATATAACTTGTTCACTTTCATTATTTAAATCGTTGCTTGTACGGTAGTATTATTTACAAAGAGAAAAATGTAAATGAAATATTACAATAATGTACAAATAAAGCAACTAAAATTTTGTTAGTTGAACTTTATTATATTTGGGCTAATAAAGTCGATATATTTATACAGATGTGTTTTAAGCGACCAATGAAAGTAAGTGAGGTTTTCCTTACCTAGGCCGCTTACACAAAATATATTAGCGAAGTTCATATATATATAACTTGTTCACTTTCATTATTTAAAT
Source organism: Eurosta solidaginis (assembly GCF_040869045.1). Lineage (NCBI taxonomy): Eukaryota > Metazoa > Arthropoda > Insecta > Diptera > Tephritidae > Eurosta > Eurosta solidaginis. The sequence continues at coordinate 165,288,237 of NC_090324.1, forward strand.
TGTTGCTTGTACGGTAGTATTATTTACAAAGAGAAAAATGTAAATGAAATATTACAATAATGTACAAATAAAGCAACTAAAATTTTGTTAGTTGAACTTTATTATATTTGGGCTAATAAAGTCGATATATTTATACAGATGTGTTTTAAGCGACCAATGAAAGTAAGTGAGGTTTTCCTTACCTAGGCCGCTTACACAAAATATATTAGCGAAGTTCATATATATATAACTTGTTCACTTTCATTATTTAAATTGTTGCTTGTACGGTAGTATTATTTACAAAGAGAAAAATGTAAATGAAATATTACAATAATGTACAAATAAAGCAACTAAAATTTTGTTAGTTGAACTTTATTATATTTGGGCTAATAAAGTCGATATATTTATACAGATGTGTTTTAAGCGACCAATGAAAGTAAGTGAGGTTTTCCTTACCTAGGCCGCTTACACAAAATATATTAGCGAAGTTCATATATATATAACTTGTTCACTTTCATTATTTAAATTGTTGCTTGTACGGTAGTATTATTTACAAAGAGAAAAATGTAAATGAAATATTACAATAATGTACAAATAAAGCAACTAAAATTTTGTTAGTTGAACTTTATTATATTTGGGCTAATAAAGTCGATATATTTATACAGATGTGTTTTAAGCGACCAATGAAAGTAAGTGAGGTTTTCCTTACCTAGGCCGCTTACACAAAATATATTAGCGAAGCTCATATATATATAACTTGTTCACTTTCATTATTTAAATTGTTGCTTGTACGGTAGTATTATTTACAAAGAGAAAAATGTAAATGAAATATTACAATGAAGCACAGCACAAATAAAGCAACAAAAATTTTGTTAGCTGAACTTTATTATATTTGGGCTAATAAAGTCGATATATTTATACAGATGTGTTTTAAGCGACCAATGAAAGTAAGTGAGGTTTTCCTTACCTAGGCCGCTTACACAAAATATATTAGCGAAGCTCATATATATATAACTTGTTCACTTTCATTATTTAAATTGTTTGCATATGCAGAGTAATATTATTTACATTAAACACAAAAAATATAATTTTTATTATATTTTTTAAATATAATTCTGGTTGATCCTGCCAGTAGTTATATGCTTGCCTCAAAGATTAAGCCATGCATGTCTAAGTACACACGAATTAAAAGTGAAACCGCAAAAGGCATCAGTTATGGTTCCATAGATCGATCATTAACAGTTAGTTGGATAACTGTGGTAATTCTAGAGCTAATACATGCAATAATATAAACACGGACCTTATGGAACGTGTGCTTTTATTAGACTAAAACCAAGCGATCTTTATAGATTGTTATATTGGTTGAACTCTAGATAAACATGCAGATCGTATGGTCATCTACAACTAAAAACTTTAAATGGGTAAGAACCTCACCTTTTTTGATATGAAGGTTGAAGTTATATGATATAATGTGCCCAGTGGGCGACTTTTGGTAAGCAGAACTGGCGCTGTGGGATGAACCGAACGTAATGTTACGGTGTCCAAATTAAAGTAAGCGCGGGTAAACGGTGGCGGGAGTAATTATGACTCCCTTAAGATCGCCAAATGCCTCGTTAACTAACTTTTAAAATGTGTTGCGACTAACGAAGTGCAAACTAGCATTGCACTGAGGCCGCGCACATATAAAAATGTATGAAAATTATATATAAAGAGGCGTTTGTTAGGTGCGACAAATCCTCTATAAAAACTAAGAACGAAAGTTAGAGCTAGCGATTGGGTGTAGCTACGGCTCTCTCAGTCGCTTCCCGGGAAACCAAAGCTTTTGGACTCCGGGGGAAGTATGGTTGCAAAGCTGAAACTTAAAGGAATTGACGGAAGGGCACTATCAGGAGTGGAGCCTGCGGCATAATTTGACTCAACACAAGAAAACTTAACAGGTCCGAACATAACATATATATATGAAAGTATATATATGAAAGTTTTAAAAGTTTCAAAATACTTTTGTAATGTGTTGCGACTAACGAAGTGCAAACTAGCATTGCACTGAGGCCGCGCACATATAAAAATGTATGAAAATTATATTATAAATACAAGTACTTGTATGAAACTTTTTTCTACTTGTATGAAACTTTGTACTTGTATGGAAGTTTGTACTTGTATGAAACTTTTTTCTACTTGTATGAAACTTTGTACTTGTATGGAAGTTTGTACTTGTATGAAACTTTTTTCTACTTGTATGAAACTTTGTACTTGTATGGAAGTTTGTACTTGTATGAAAGTTTCTACTTGTATGAAACTTTGTACTTGTATGGAAGTTTGTACTTGTATGAAAGTTTCTACTTCAGTACAAAGCTTCATACAAGTAGAAACTTTCATACAAGTACAAAGTTTCATACAAGTAGAAACTTTCATACAAGTGAACTTGTATGAAACTTTTTTCTACTTGTATGAAACTTTGTACTTGTATGGAAGTTTGTACTTGTATGAAAGTTTCTACTTGTATGAAACTTTGTACTTGTATGAAAGTTTGTATCTTGTACTTGTATGAAAGTTTGTATCTTCATACATTTTTCGTCATGTGAGGTGAGCGGGTCAGAAAACAATTTTAAGGAACGTATGAAAACTTTGGTCAGCCATACAAAACCACTAAGCGTAGCTACCAGACACTGACAAAGTTTCATACTAGTACTGACATCTACTTATATGAAAGTTTTGAAATTTTCAAAATACTTAAAAAATGTGTTGCTACTAATGAAATGCAAGCTAAAAACACTTAAACGTATGAAAACTTTGGTCAGCCATACAAAACCACTAAGCGAAGCTAACAGGCACTGACAAAGTTTCATACAAGTACTAACATCTACTTATATGAAAGTTTTGAAATTTTCAAAATACTTAAAAAATGTGTTGCTGCTAACTAAATGCAAGCTAAAAACACTTAAACGTATGAAAACTTTGGTCAGCCATACAAAACCACTAAGCGAAGCTAACAGGCACTGACAAAGTTTCATACAAGTACTAACATCTACTTATATGAAAGTTTTGAAATTTTCAAAATACTTAAAAAATGTGTTGCTACTATCGAAATGCAAGCTAAAAACACTTAAACGTATGAAAACTTTGGTCAGCCATACAAAACCACTAAGCGAAGCTAACAGACACTGACAAAGTTTCATACAAGTACTTACATCTACTTATATGAAAGTTTTGAAATTTTCAAAATACTTAAAAAATGTGTTGCTGCTAACGAAATGCAAGCTAAAAACACTTAAACGTATGAAAACTTTGGTGAGCCATACAAAACCACTAAGCGATGCTAACAGACACTGACAAAGTTTCATACAAGTACTAACATCTACTTATATGAAAGTTTTGAAATTTTCAAAATACTTCAAAAATGTGTTGCTACTATCGAAATGCAAGCTAAAAACACTTAAACGTATGAAAACTTTGGTCAGCCATACAAAACCACTAAGCAAAGCTAACAGGCACTGACAAAGTTTCATACAAGTACTAACATCTACTTATATGAAAGTTTTGAAATTTTCAAAATACTTAAAAAATGTGTTGCTGCTAACGAAATGCAAGCTAAAAACACTTAAACGTATGAAAACTTTTGTCAGCCATACAAAACCACTAAGCGTAGCTAACAGACACTGACAAAGTTTCATACAAGTACTAACATCTACTTATATGAAAGTTTTGAAATTTTCAAAATACTTAAAAAAATGTGTTGCTGCTAACGAAATGCAAGCTAAAAACACTTAAACGTATGAAAACTTTGGTCAGCCCATACAAAACCACTAAGCGAAGCTAACAGACACTGACAAAGTTTCATACAAGTACTAACATCTACTTATATGAAAGTTTTGAAATTTTCAAAATACTTAAAAAATGTGTTGCTGCTAACGAAATGCAAGCTAAAAACACTTAAACGTATGAAAACTTTGGTCAGCCATACAAAACCACTAAGCGAAGCTAACAGACACTGACAAAGTTTCATACAAGTACTGACATCTACTTATATGAAAGTTTTGAAATTTTCAAAATACTTAAAAAATGTGTTGCTACTATCGAAATGCAAGCTAAAAACACTTAAACGTATGAAAACTTTGGTCAGCCATACAAAACCATTAAGCGAAGCTAACAGACACTGACAAAGTTTCATACAAGTACTAACATCTACTTATATGAAAGTTTTGAAATTTTCAAAATACTTAAAAAATGTGTTGCTGCTAACGAAATGCAAGCTAAAAACACTTAAACGTATGAAAACTTTGGTCAGCCATACAAAACCACTAAGCGAAGCTAAAAGACACTGACAAAGTTTCATACAAGTACTAACATCTACTTATATGAAAGTTTTGAAATTTTCAAAATACTTAAAAAATGTGTTGCTGCTAACGAAATGCAAGCTAAAAACACTTAAACGTATGAAAACTTTGGTCAGCCATACAAAACCACTAAGCGTAGCTAACAGACACTGACAAAGTTTCATACAAGTACTAACATCTACTTATATGAAAGTTTTGAAATTTTCAAAATACTAAAAAAATGTGTTGCTGCTAACGAAATGCAAGATAAAAACACTTAAACGTATGAAAACTTTGGTCAGCCATACAAAACCACTAAGCGAAGCTAACAGGCACTGACAAAGTTTCATACAAGTACTAACATCTACTTATATGAAAGTTTTGAAATTTTCAAAATACTTAAAAAATATGTTGCTGCTAACGAAATGCAAGCTAAAAACACTTAAACGTATGAAAACTTTGGTCAGCCATACAAAACCACTAAGCGAAGCTAACAGACACTGACAAAGTTTCATACAAGTACTAACATTTACTTATATGAAAGTTTTGAAATTTTCAAAATACTTAAAAAATGTGTTGCTGCTAACTAAATGCAAGCTAAAAACACTTAAACGTATGAAAACTTTGGTCAGCCATACAAAACCACTAAGCGAAGCTAACAGACACTGACAAAGTTTCATACAAGTACTAACATCTACTTATATGAAAGTTTTGAAATTTTCAAAATACTTAAAAAATATGTTGCTGCTAACGAAATGCAAGCTAAAAACACTTAAACGTATGAAAACTTTGGTCAGCCATACAAAACCACTAAGCGAAGCTAACAAACACTGACAAAGTTTCATACAAGTACAAACTTCCATACAAGTACAGTTTGTACTTGTATGAAAGTTTCTACTTGTATGAAACTTTGTACTTGTTTGGAAGTTTGTATTTGTATGAAAGTTTCTACTTGTATGAAACTTTGTACTTGTATGAAAGTTTGTATCTTGTACTTGTATGGAAGTTTGTATCTTCATACATTTTTCGTCATGTGAGGTGAGCGGGTCAGAAAATAATTTTAAGGAACGTATGAAAACTTTGGTCAGCCATACAAAACCACTAAGCGTAGCTACCAGACACTGACAAAGTTTCATACTAGTACTGACATCTACTTATATGAAAGTTTTGAAATTTTCAAAATACTTAAAAAATGTGTTGCTACTAATGAAATGCAAGCTAAAAACACTTAAACGTATGAAAACTTTGGTCAGCCATACAAAACCACTAAGCGAAGCCAACAAGCACTGACAAAGTTTCATACAAGTACTAACATCTACTTATATGAAAGTTTTGAAATTTTCAAAATACTTAAAAAATGTGTTGCTGCTAACGAAATGCAAGCTAAAAACACTTAAACGTATGAAAACTTTGGTCAGCCATACAAAACCACTAAGCGAAGCTAACAGACACTGACAAAGTTTCATACAAGTACTAACATCTACTTATATGAAAGTTTTGAAATTTTCAAAGTACTTAAAAAATGTGTTGCTGCTAACGAAATGCAAGCTAAAAACACTTAAACGTATGAAAACTTTGGTCAGCCATACAAAACCACTAAGCGTAGCTAACAGACACTGAAAAAGTTTCATACAAGTACTAACGTCTACTTATATGAAAGTTTTGAAATTTTCAAAATACTTAAAAAATGTGTTGCTGCTAACGAAATGCAAGCTAAAAACACTTAAACGTATGAAAACTTTGGTCAGCCATACAAAACCACTAAGCGAAGCTAACAGACACTGACAAAGTTTCATACAAGTACTAACATCTACTTATATGAAAGTTTTGAAATTTTCAAAATACTTAAAAAATGTGTTGCTGCTAATGAAATGCAAGCTAAAAACACTTAAACGTATGAGAACTTTGGTCAGCCATACAAAACCACTAAGCGAAGCTAAAAGACACTGACAAAGTTTCATACAAGTACTAACATCTACTTATATGAAAGTTTTGAAATTTTCAAAATACTTAAAAAATGTGTTGCTGCTAACGAAATGCAAGCTAAAAACACTTAAACGTATGAAAACTTTGGTCAGCCATACAAAACCACTAAGCGAAGCTAACAGACACTGACAAAGTTTCATACAAGTACTGTTGCTGCTAATGAAATGCAAGCTAAAAACACTTAAACGTATGAGAACTTTGGTCAGCCATACAAAACCACTGAGCGAAGCTAAAAGACACTGACAAAGTTTCATACAAGTACTAACATCTACTTATATGAAAGTTTTGAAATTTTCAAAATACTTAAAAAATGTGTTGCTGCTAACGAAATGCAAGCTAAAAACACTTAAACGTATGAAAACTTTGATCAGCCATACAAAACCACTAAGCGTAGCTAACAGACACTGACAAAGTTTCATACAAGTACTAACATCTACTTATATGAAAGTTTTGAAATTTTCAAAATACTTAAAAAATGTGTTGCTGCTAACGAAATGCAAGCTAAAAACACTTAAACGTATGAAAACTTTGGTCAGCCATACAAAACCACTAAGCGAAGCTAACAGACACTGACAAAGTTTCATACAAGTACTGTTGCTGCTAATGAAATGCAAGCTAAAAACACTTAAACGTATGAGAACTTTGGTCAGCCATACAAAATCACTAAGCGAAGCTAAAAGACACTGGCAAAGTTTCATACAAGTACTAACATCTACTTATATGAAAGTTTTGAAATTTTCAAAATACTTAAAAAATGTGTTGCTGCTAACGAAATGCAAGCTAAAAACACTTAAACGTATGAAAACTTTGGTCAGCCATACAAAACCACTAAGCGAAGCTAACAGACACTGACAAAGTTTCATACAAGTACTAACATCTACTTATATGAAAGTTTTGAAATTTTCAAAATACTTAAAAAATGTGTTGCTGCTAACGAAATGCAAGCTAAAAACACTTAAACGTATGAAAACTTTGGTCAGCCATACAAAACCACTAAGCGAAGCTAACAAACACTGACAAAGTTTCATACAAGTACAAACTTCCATACAAGTACAGTTTGTACTTGTATGAAAGTTTCTACTTGTATGAAACTTTGTACTTGTTTGGAAGTTTGTATTTGTATGAAAGTTTCTACTTGTATGAAACTTTGTACTTGTATGAAAGTTTGTATCTTGTAGTTGTATGAAAGTTTGTATCTTCATACATTTTTCGTCATGTGAGGTGAGCGAGTCAGAAAACAATTTTAATAAACGTATGAAAACTTTGGTCAGCCATACAAAACCACTAAGCGTAGCTAACAGACACTGACAAAGTTTCATACAAGTACTAACATCTACTTATATGAAAGTTTTGAAATTTTCAAAATACTTCAAGAATGTGTTGCTACTATCGAAATGCAAGCTAAAAACAGTTAAACGTATGAAAACTTTGGTCAGCCATACAAAACCACTAAGCGAAGCTAACAGACACTAACAAAGTTTCATACAAGTACTAACATCTACTTATATGAAAGTTTTGAAATTTTCAAAATACTTAAAAAATGTGTTGCTGCTAACTAAATGCAAGCTAAAAACACTTAAACGTATGAAAACTTTGGTCAGCCATACAAAACCACTAAGCGAAGCTAACAGACACTGACAAAGTTTCATACAAGTACTAACATCTAATTATATGAAAGTTTTGAAATTTTCAAAGTACTTAAAAAATGTGTTGCTGCTAACGAAATACAAGCTAAAAACACTTAAACGTATGAAAACTTTGGTCAGCCATACAAAACTACTAAGCGAAGCTAAAAGACACTGACAAAGTTTCATACAAGTACTAACATCTACTTATATGAAAGTTTTGAAATTTTCAAAATACTTAAAAAATGTGTTGCTGCTAACGAAATGCAAGCTAAAGACACTTAAACGTATGAAAACTTTGGTCAGCCATACAAAACCACTAAGCGTAGCTAACAGGCACTGACAAAGTTTCATACAAGTACTAACATCTACTTATATGAAAGTTTTGAAATTTTCAAAATACTTAAAAAATGTGTTGCTGCTAACGAAATGCAAGCTAAAAACACTTAAACGTATGAAAACTTTGGTCAGCCATACAAAACCACTAAGCGTAGCTAACAGACACTGACAAAGTTTCATACAAGTACTAACATCTACTTATATGAAAGTTTTGAAATTTTCAAAATACTTAAAAAATGTGTTGCTGCTAACGAAATGCAAGCTAAAAACACTTAAACGTATGAAAACTTTGGTCAGCCATACAAAACCACTAAGCGAAGCTAAAAGACACTAACAAAGTTTCATACAAGTACAAACTTCCATACAAGTACAGTTTGTACTTGTATGAAAGTTTCTACTTGTATGAAACTTTGTACTTGTTTGGAAGTTTGTATTTGTATGAAAGTTTCTACTTGTATGAAACTTTGTACTTGTATGAAAGTTTGTATCTTGTACTTGTATGAAAGTTTGTATCTTCATACATTTTTCGCCATGTGAGGTGAGCGAGTCAGAAAACAATTTTAGGTAATGTATGAAAACTTTGGTCAGCCATACAAAACCACTAAGCGTAGCTAACTGGCACTGACAAAGTTTCATACAAGTACCAACATCTACTTATATGAAAGTTTTGAAATTTTCAAAATACTTAAAAAATGTGTTGCTGCTAACGAAATGCAAGCTAAAAACACTTAAACGTATGAAAACTTTGGTCAGCCATACAAAACCACTAAGCGAAGCTAACAGACACTGACAAAGTTTCATACAAGTACTAACATCTACTTATATGAAAGTTTTGAAATTTTCGAAATACTTCAAAAATGTGTTTCTACTATCGAAATGCAAGGTAAAAACAATTAAACGTATGAAAACTTTGTGTTGCGACTAACGAAGTGCAAACTAGCATTGCACTGAGGCCGCGCACATATAAAAAATGTATGAAAATTAGTTTTAGCTAAGCAAAACTAAGTAAAAATAAGCAAATTTAAGCTTATTAACTCAAATATTAATACATCAAAGTGTTGATATTTGATATAATTCCTAGTAAGACTGTTAGTTAAATTAGAAGATGTTGATCATATAATGGTTTTCATATTCTAAACTAACAGTCAAAATTTTAGTATGAGAAAATTTCTCATACGAAAAATGTGTTGCGACCAATGAAGTGCAAGGAGGTAACATTGCACTGAGGCCGCACACATATAAAAATGTATGAAAATTAGTTTTAGCTAAGCAAAACTAAGTAAAAATAAGCAAATTTAAGCTTATTAACTCAAATATTAATACATCAAGTGTTGATATTTGATATAATTCCTAGTAAGACTGTTAGTTAAATTAGAAAATGTTGATCATATATTGGTTTTCATATTCTAAACTAACTGTCAAATTTTAGTATGAGAAAGTTTCTCATACAAGTACTAATTAGTACATATATGAAAGTTTTAAAATTTTCAAAATACTATTAAAATGTGTTGCGGCCGCGCACATATAAAAAATAACATGTATGAAAATTTTGACTTCAATGTGTTTCTAAAAAAAACTTGTATGTTAACTTTACTCATCATCAAGAAGCAAGCAGATGCTTTTTAAAATATTTTATTAATTAAATTTCCTAGAAGAATTAAGTTTACTGAAAGAATTGCAAAAGTGAAGAAATTAAAGTAAGTGCGGGTAAACAAACGGTGGCGGGAGTAACTATGACTCTCTTAAGATCGCCAAATGCCTCGTCATCTTACTTTTAAAATGTGTTGCGACCAATGAAGTGCAAGTAGGTAACATTGCACTGAGGCCGCGCACATATAAAAATGTATGAAAATTAGTTTTAGCTAAGCAAAACTAAGTAAAAATAAGCAAATTTAAGCTTATTAAATCAAATATTAATACATCAAAGTGTTGATATTTGATATAATTCCTAGTAAGACTGTTAGTTAAATTAGAAGATGTTGATCATATAATGGTTTTCATATTCTAAACTAACAGTCAAATTTTAGTATGAGAAAATTTCTCATACGAAAAATGTGTTGCGACCAATGAAGTGCAAGAAGGTAACATTGCACTGAGGCCGCACACATATAAAAATGTATGAAAATTAGTTTTAGCTAAGCAAAACTAAGTAAAAATAAGCAAATTTAAGCTTATTAAATTAAATATTAATACATCAAAGTGTTGATATTTGATATAATTCCTAGTAAGACTGTTAGTTAAATTAGAATATGTTGATCATATAATGGTTTTCATATTCTAAACTAACAGTCAAATTTTAGAGGCGCTTGTTAGAGCTGCGGCAACAAGTACTCTATAAAAATGATGCTTGTATGAAAGTTTCCTAGAAGAAATGAAAAAGTGAAGAAATTAAAGTAGGTGCGGGTAAACAAACGGTGGCGGGAGTAACTATGACTCTCTTAAGATCGCCAAATGCCTCGTCATCTTACTTTTAAAATGTGTTGCGACCAATGAAGTGCAAGTAGGTAACATTGCACTGAGGCCGCGCACATATAAAAATGTATGAAAATTAGTTTTAGCTAAGCAAAACTAAGTAAAAGTAAGCAAATTTAAGCTTATTAAATCAAATATTAATACATCAAAGTGTTGATATTTGATATAATTCCTAGTAAGACTGTTAGTTAAATTAGAAGATGTTGATCATATAATGGTTTTCATATTCTAAACTAACAGTCAAATATTAGTATGAGAAAATTTCTCATACGAAAAATGTGTTGCGACCAATGAAGTGCAAGGAGGTAACATTGCACTGAGGCCGCACACATATAAAAATGTATGAAAATTAGTTTTAGCTAAGCAAAACTAAGTAAAAATAAGCAAATTTAAGCTTATTAACTCAAATATTAATACATCAAGTGTTGATATTTGATATAATTCCTAGTAAGACTGTTAGTTAAATTAGAAAATGTTGATCATATATTGGTTTTCATATTCTAAACTAACAGTCAAATTTTAGAGGCGCTTGTTAGAGCTGCGGCAACAAGTACTCTATAAAAATGATAGCTTGTATGAAAGTTTTCTAGAAGAAATGAAAAAGTGAAGAAATTAAAGTAAGTGCGGGTAAACAAACGGTGGCGGGAGTAACTATGACTCTCTTAAGATCGCCAAATGCCTCGTTATCTTACTTTTAAAATGTGTTGCGACCAATGAAGTGCAAGTATGTAAATTTGCACTGAGGCCGCGCACATATAAAAATGTATGAAAATTAGTTTTAGCTAAGCAAAACTAAGTAAAAATAAGCAAATTTAAGCTTATTAAATCAAATATTAATACATCAAAGTGTTGATATTTGATATAATTCCTAGTAAGACTGTTAGTTAAATTAGAAAATGTTGATCATATATTGGTTTTCATATTCTAAACTAACAGTCAAATTTTAGAGGCGCTTGTTAGAGCTGCGGCAACAAGTACTCTATAAAAATGATAGCTTGTATGAAAGTTTTCTAGAAGAAATGAAAAAGTGAAGAAATTAAAGTAAGTGCGGGTAAACAAACGGTGGCGGGAGTAACTATGACTCTCTTAAGATCGCCAAATGCCTCGTTATCTTACTTTTAAAATGTGTTGCGACCAATGAAGTGCAAGTATGTAAATTTGCACTGAGGCCGCGCACATATAAAAATGTATGAAAATTAGTTTTAGCTAAGCAAAACTAAGTAAAAATAAGCAAATTAAGCTTATTAAATCAAATATTAATACATCAAAGTGTTGATATTTGATATAATTCCTAGTAAGACTGTTAGTTAAATTAGAAGATGTTGATCATATAATGGTTTTCATATTCTAAACTAACTGTCAAATTTTAGTATGAGAAAGTTTCTCATACAAGTACTAAGTAGTACATATATGAAAGTTTTAAAATTTTCAAAATACTGTTAAAATGTGTTGCGGCCGCGCACATATAAAAAATAACATGTATGAAAATTTTGACTTCAATGTGTTTCTAAAAAAACTTGTATGTTAACTTTACTCATCATCAAGAAGCAAGCAGATGCTTTTTAAAATATTTTATTAATATAAATTCGATATAAATGAAATTTTTAATTTCATATCATAGAAAAAATATACATTTTATAATAAATGTATATGTTTCATGTAATGGAAATTTAAGTAAATGTATGGTATATAAAAATAATTTTATTACTGAAATACCAAAATGAATAAATATCGTTCTTAAATATACAAGAGAACGAAAATTCTTTATTCAATAAATAATTGTAAAATTAAATACTACAATAAAGTACAAATGAAGCAACAAAAATTTTGTTAGCTGAACTTTATTATATTTGGGCTAATAAAGTCGATATATTTATACAGATGTGTTTTAAGCGACCAATGAAAGTAAGTGAGGTTTTCCTTACCTAGGCCGCTTACACAAAATATATTAGCGAAGCTCATATATATATAACTTGTTCACTTTCATTATTTAAATCGTTGCTTGTACGGTAGTATTATTTACAAAGAGAAAAATGTAAATGAAATATTACAATAATGTACAAATAAAGCAACTAAAATTTTGTTAGTTGAACTTTATTATATTTGGGCTAATAAAGTCGATATATTTATACAGATGTGTTTTAAGCGACCAATGAAAGTAAGTGAGGTTTTCCTTACCTAGGCCGCTTACACAAAATATATTAGCGAAGTTCATATATATATAACTTGTTCACTTTCATTATTTAAATTGTTGCTTGTACGGTAGTATTATTTACAAAGAGAAAAATGTAAATGAAATATTACAATAATGTACAAATAAAGCAACTAAAATTTTGTTAGTTGAACTTTATTATATTTGGGCTAATAAAGTCGATATATTTATACAGATGTGTTTTAAGCGACCAATGAAAGTAAGTGAGGTTTTCCTTACCTAGGCCGCTTACACAAAATATATTAGCGAAGTTCATATATATATAACTTGTTCACTTTCATTATTTAAATTGGTGCTTGTACGGTAGTATTATTTACAAAGAGAAAAATGTAAATGAAATATTACAATAATGTACAAATAAAGCAACTAAAATTTTGTTAGTTGAACTTTATTATATTTGGGCTAATAAAGTCGATATATTTATACAGATGTGTTTTAAGCGACCAATGAAAGTAAGTGAGGTTTTCCTTACCTAGGCCGCTTACACAAAATATATTAGCGAAGCTCATATATATATAACTTGTTCACTTTCATTATTTAAATTGGTGCTTGTACGGTAGTATTATTTACAAAGAGAAAAATGTAAATGAAATATTACAATGAAGCACAGCACAAATAAAGCAACAAAAATTTTGTTAGCTGAACTTTATTATATTTGGGTTAATAAAGTCGATATATTTATACAGATGTGTTTTAAGCGACCAATGAAAGTAAGTGAGGTTTTCCTTACCTAGGCCGCTTACACAAAATATATTAGCGAAGCTCATATATATATAACTTGTTCACTTTCATTATTTAAATTGTTTGCATATGCAGAGTAATATTATTTACATTAAACACAAAAAATATAATTTTTATTATATTTTTCAAATATAATTCTGG
>NC_090324.1:165309544-165327044 GCF_040869045.1 Eurosta solidaginis
TATTGCGACAGCATTCCTGCGTAGTACGAGAGGAACCGCAGGTACGGACCAATGGTACAATACTTGTTCGAGCGAACAGTGGTATGATGCTACGTCCGTTGGATTATGCCTGAACGCCTCTAAGGTTGTATCCGTGCTGGACTGCAATGATAAATATGGGGCAAATTGCATTGTATGGCTTCTCTAAATCATTTAAAGTTTATAAATTTAATTTATAAACGACAAAATGAATATATGTGATGCCAATGTTATTTATAACATAGCAAATGCGGGAGGATTCAAATATCACCCGTATGCCGCGCTAGTTATATATAAAAACATTATTTAATACAATGACAATGCCTAGAATCAATTGTAAACGACTTTGGTAACGGGCAAGGTGTTGTAAGTGGTAGAGCAGCTGCCATACTGCGATCCACTGAAGCTTAACCTTTGCTTGATGATTCGAAAACAATTTATTGGAATTAATTTTCCAATTTATTATTGTTTTGATGTAATCATCTTATAAAAATATGCATATTTAAAATATGCAATATAAAGAGAGGCGCTTGTTTAGGGGCCAAGTCCTCTATAAAAATGATGAAAAAGCAAATATTGTAATCTACTACAATAAAGTACAAATAAAGCAACAAAAATTTTGTTAGTTGAACTTTATTATATTTGGGCTAATAAAGTCGATATATTTATACAGATGTGTTTTAAGCGACCAATGAAAGTAAGTGAGGTTTTCCTTACCTAGGCCGCTTACACAAAATATATTAGCGAAGTTCATATATATATAACTTGTTCACTTTCATTATTTAAATTGTTGCTTGTACGGTAGTATTATTTACAAAGAGAAAAATGTAAATGAAATATTACAATAATGTACAAATAAAGCAACTAAAATTTTGTTAGTTGAACTTTATTATATTTGGGCTAATAAAGTCGATATATTTATACAGATGTGTTTTAAGCGACCAATGAAAGTAAGTGAGGTTTTCCTTACCTAGGCCGCTTACACAAAATATATTAGCGAAGCTCATATATATATAACTTGTTCACTTTCATTATTTAAATTGGTGCTTGTACGGTAGTATTATTTACAAAGAGAAATATGTAAATGAAATATTATAATAATGTACAAATAAAGCAACTAAAATTTTGTTAGTTGAACTTTATTATATTTGGGCTAATAAAGTCGATATATTTATACAGATGTGTTTTAAGCGACCAATGAAAGTAAGTGAGGTTTTCCTTACCTAGGCCGCTTACACAAAATATATTAGCGAAGCTCATATATATATAACTTGCTCACTTTCATTATTTAAATTGTTGCTTGTACGGTAGTATTATTTACAAAGAGAAAAATGATTCGAAAACAATTTATTGGAATTAATTTTCCAATTTATTATTGTTTTGATGTAATCATCTTATAAAAATATGCATATTTAAAATATGCAATATAAAGAGAGGCGCTTGTTTAGGGGCCAAGTCCTCTATAAAAATGATGAAAAAGCAAATATTGTAATCTATTACAATAAAGTACAAATAAAGCAACAAAAATTTTGTTAGTTGAACTTTATTATATTTGGGCTAATAAAGTCGATATATTTATACAGATGTGTTTTAAGCGACCAATGAAAGTAAGTGAGGTTTTCCTTACCTAGGCCGCTTACACAAAATATATTAGCGAAGTTCATATATATATAACTTGTTCACTTTCATTATTTAAATTGTTGCTTGTACGGTAGTATTATTTACAAAGAGAAAAATGTAAATGAAATATTACAATAATGTACAAATAAAGCAACTAAAATTTTGTTAGTTGAACTTTATTATATTTGGGCTAATAAATTCGATATATTTATACAGATGTGTTTTAAGCGACCAATGAAAGTAAGTGAGGTTTTCCTTACCTAGGCCGCTTACACAAAATATATTAGCGAAGCTCATATATATATAACTTGTTCACTTTCATTATTTAAATTGTTGCTTGTACGGTAGTATTATTTACAAAGAGAAATATGTAAATGAAATATTATAATAATGTACAAATAAAGCAACTAAAATTTTGTTAGTTGAACTTTATTATATTTGGGCTAATAAAGTCGATATATTTATACAGATGTGTTTTAAGCGACCAATGAAAGTAAGTGAGGTTTTCCTTACCTAGGCCGCTTACACAAAATATATTAGCGAAGCTCATATATATATAACTTGCTCACTTTCATTATTTAAATTGGTGCTTGTACGGTAGTATTATTTACAAAGAGAAAAATGTAAATGAAATATTACAATGAAGCACAGCACAAATAAAGCAACAAAAATTTTGTTAGCTGAACTTTATTATATTTGGGCTAATAAAGTCGATATATTTATACAGATGTGTTTTAAGCGACCAATGAAAGTAAGTGAGGTTTTCCTTACCTAGGCCGCTTACACAAAATATATTAGCGAAGCTCATATATATATAACTTGTTCACTTTCATTATTTAAATTGTTTGCATATGCAGAGTAATATTATTTACATTAAACACAAAAAATATAATTTTTATTATATTTTTTAAATATAATTCTGGTTGATCCTGCCAGTAGTTATATGCTTGCCTCAAAGATTAAGCCATGCATGTCTAAGTACACACGAATTAAAAGTGAAACCGCAAAAGGCATCAGTTATGGTTCCATAGATCGATCATTAACAGTTAGTTGGATAACTGTGGTAATTCTAGAGCTAATACATGCAATAATATAAACACGGACCTTATGGAACGTGTGCTTTTATTAGACTAAAACCAAGCGATCTTTATAGATTGTTATATTGGTTGAACTCTAGATAAACATGCAGATCGTATGGTCATCTACAACTAAAAACTTTAAATGGGTAAGAACCTCACCTTTTTTGATATGAAGGTTGAAGTTATATGATATAATGTGCCCAGTGGGCGACTTTTGGTAAGCAGAACTGGCGCTGTGGGATGAACCGAACGTAATGTTACGGTGTCCAAATTAAAGTAAGCGCGGGTAAACGGTGGCGGGAGTAATTATGACTCCCTTAAGATCGCCAAATGCCTCGTTAACTAACTTTTAAAATGTGTTGCGACTAACGAAGTGCAAACTAGCATTGCACTGAGGCCGCGCACATATAAAAATGTATGAAAATTATATATAAAGAGGCGTTTGTTAGGTGCGACAAATCCTCTATAAAAACTAAGAACGAAAGTTAGAGCTAGCGATTGGGTGTAGCTACGGCTCTCTCAGTCGCTTCCCGGGAAACCAAAGCTTTTGGACTCCGGGGGAAGTATGGTTGCAAAGCTGAAACTTAAAGGAATTGACGGAAGGGCACTATCAGGAGTGGAGCCTGCGGCATAATTTGACTCAACACAAGAAAACTTAACAGGTCCGAACATAACATATATATATGAAAGTATATATATGAAAGTTTTAAAAGTTTCAAAATACTTTTGTAATGTGTTGCGACTAACGAAGTGCAAACTAGCATTGCACTGAGGCCGCGCACATATAAAAATGTATGAAAATTATATTATAAATACAAGTACTTGTATGAAACTTTTTTCTACTTGTATGAAACTTTGTACTTGTATGGAAGTTTGTACTTGTATGAAACTTTTTTCTACTTGTATGAAACTTTGTACTTGTATGGAAGTTTGTACTTGTATGAAACTTTTTTCTACTTGTATGAAACTTTGTACTTGTATGGAAGTTTGTACTTGTATGAAAGTTTCTACTTGTATGAAACTTTGTACTTGTATGGAAGTTTGTACTTGTATGAAAGTTTCTACTTGTATGAAACTTTGTACTTGTATGGAAGTTTGTACTTGTATGAAAGTTTCTACTTGTATGAAACTTTGTACTTGTATGAAAGTTTGTATCTTGTACTTGTATGAAAGTTTGTATCTTCATACATTTTTCGTCATGTGAGGTGAGCGGGTCAGAAAACAATTTTAAGAAACGTATGAAAACTTTGGTCAGCCATATAAAACCACTAAGCGTAGCTAACAGACGCTGACAAAGTTTCATACAAGTACTAACATCTACTTATATGAAAGTTTTGAAATTTTTAAAATACTTCAAAAATGTGTTGCTGCTATCGAAATGCAAGCTAAAAACACTTAAACGTATGAAAACTTTGGTCAGCCATACAAAACCACTAAGCGTAGCTAACAGACACTGACAAAGTTTCATACAAGTACTAACATCTACTTATATGAAAGTTTTGAAATTTTCAAAATACTTAAAAAATGTGTTGCTGCTAAAGAAGTGCAAGCTAAAAACACTTAAACGTATGAAAACTTTGGTCAGCCATACAAAACCACTAAGCGAAGCTAACAGACACTGACAAAGTTTCATACAAGTACTAACATCTACTTATATGAAAGTTTTGAAATTTTCAAAATACTTAAAAAATATGTTGCTGCTAACGAAATGCAAGCTAAAAACACTTAAACGTATGAAAACTTTGGTCAGCCATATAAAACCACTAAGCGTAGCTAACAGACACTGACAAAGTTTCATACAAGTACTAACATCTACTTATATGAGAGTTTTGAAATTTTCAAAACTATGAAAACTTTGGTCAGCCATACAAAACCACTAAGCGAAGCTAACAGACACTGACAAAGTTTCATACAAGTACTAACATCTACTTATATGAAAGTTTTGAAATTTTCAAAATACTTAAAAAATATGTTGCTGCTAACGAAATGCAAGCTAAAAACACTTAAACGTATGAAAACTTTGGTCAGCCATACAAAACCACTAAGCGTAGCTAACAGACACTGACAAAGTTTCATACAAGTACTAACATCTACTTATATGAGAGTTTTGAAATTTTCAAAATACTTAAAAAATGTGTTGCTGCTAACGAAATGCAAGCTAAAAACACTTAAACGTATGAAAACTTTGGTCAGCCATACAAAACCACTAAGCGAAGCTAACAGACACTGACAAAGTTTCATACAAGTACTAACATCTACTTATATGAAAGTTTTGAAATTTTCAAAATACTTAAAAAATGTGTTGCTTCTAACGAAGTGCAAGCTAAAAACACTTAAACGTATGAAAACTTTGGTCAGCCATACAAAACCACTAAGCGAAGCTAACAGACACTGACAAAGTTTCATACAAGTACTAACATCTACTTATATGAAAGTTTTGAAATTTTCAAAATACTTAAAAAATGTGTTGCTGCTAACGAAATGCAAGCTAAAAACACTTAAACGTATGAAAACTTTGGTCAGCCATACAAAACCACTAAGCGAAGCTAACAAACACTGACAAAGTTTCATACAAGTACAAACTTCCATACAAGTACAGTTTGTACTTGTATGAAAGTTTTTACTTGTATGAAACTTTGTACTTGTTTGGAAGTTTGTACTTGTGAAAGTACTGAAAAGTTTCTACTTGTATGAAAGTTTGTATCTTGTAGTTGTATGAAAGTTTGTATCTTCATACATTTTTCGTGATGTGAGGTGAGCGAGTCAGAAAACAATTTTAATAAACGTATGTAAACTTTGGTCAGCCATACAAAACCACTAAGCGTAGCTAACAGACACTGACAAAGTTTCATACAAGTACTAACGTCTACTTATATGAAAGTTTTGAAATTTTCAAAATACTTAAAAAATGTGTTGCTGCTAACGAAATGCAAGCTAAAAACACTTAAACGTATGAAAACTTTGGTCAGCCATACAAAACCACTAAGCGAAGCTAACAGACACTGACAAAGTTTCATACAAGTACTAACATCTACTTATATGAAAGTTTTGAAATTTTCAAAATACTTAAAAAATGTGTTGCTGCTAACGAAATGCAAGCTAAAAACACTTAAACGTATGAAAACTTTGGTCAGCCATACAAAACCACTAAGCGAAGCTAACAGACACTGACAAAGTTTCATACAAGTACTAACATCTATTTATATGAAAGTTTTGAAATTTTCAAAATACTTCAAAAATGTGTTGCTACTATCGAAATGCAAGCTAAAAACACTTAAACGTATGAAAACTTTGGTCAGCCATACAAAACCACTAAGCGAAGCTAACAGACACTGACAAAGTTTCATACAAGTACTAACATCTACTTATATGAAAGTTTTGAAATTTTCAAAATACTTAAAAAATGTGTTGCTGCTAACGAAATGCAAGCTAAAAACACTTAAACGTATGAAAACTTTGGTCAGCCATACAAAACCACTAAGCGAAGCTAACAGACACTGACAAAGTTTCATACAAGTACTAACATCTACTTATATGAAAGTTTTGAAATTTTCAAAATACTTAAAAAATGTGTTGCTGCTAACGAAATGCAAGCTAAAAACACTTAAACGTATGAAAACTTTGGTCAGCCATACAAAACCACTAAGCGAAGCTAACAGACACTGACAAAGTTTCATACAAGTACTAACATCTACTTATATGAAAGTTTTGAAATTTTCAAAATACTTAAAAAATGTGTTGCTGCTAACGAAATGCAAGCTAAAAACACTTAAACGTATGAAAACTTTGGTCAGCCATACAAAACCACTAAGCGTAGCTAACAGACACTGACAAAGTTTCATACAAGTACTAACATCTACTTATATGAAAGTTTTGAAATTTTCAAAATACTTAAAAAATGTGTTGCTGCTAACGAAATGCAAGCTAAAAACACTTAAACGTATGAAAACTTTGGTCAGCCATACAAAACCACTAAGCGAAGCTAACAGACACTGACAAAGTTTCATACAAGTACTAACATCTACTTATATGAAAGTTTTGAAATTTTCAAAATACTTAAAAAATGTGTTGCTGCTAACGAAATGCAAGCTAAAAACAATATGGAACATTTGGAAGTATGAAACTTTTTAATACGTTGTTGTTGTTGTTGTTGTTGTTGTTGTTGTTGGTTTTGGTGTTGTTGTTGTTGTTATATTGAACATTTTTATTAATATAAGTACAAAGGAAAATCTTCATATAAGTATAAAAATATTAAATTATTACCTTACTTGTATGAAACTTTTTAATACGTTGTTGTTGTTGTTGTTGTTGTTGTTGTTGTTGTTGGTGTTGTTGTTGTGGTTGTTGTTATATTGAACATTTTTATTAATATAAGTACAAAGGAAAATCTTCATATAAGTATAAAAATATTAAATTATTACCTTACTTGTATGAAACTTTTTAATACGTTGTTGTTGTTGTTGTTGTTGTTGTTGTTGTTGTTGTTGTTGTTGTTGTTGATGGTGTTGTTGTTGTTGTTGTTGTTATATTGAACATTTTTATTAATATAAGTACAAAGGAAAATCTTCATATAAGTATAAAAATATTAAATTATTACCTCACTTGACAGAAAATATATGAAAAATTCAATATGGACAATTTATCATATTTTCGATGATATTGCCTAGTTAGTTTACTAAAGAAACCAACATGGTATTATTGGTAAAAATTCAACACATTATAAAACTTGTATTTTTCATACATTTTTGGTCATGTGAGGGTTTCCAAGCGTACTTGTATGAAACTTTTGTACTTGTATGAAACTTTTTCTACTTGTATGAAACTTTGTACTTTTATGAAACTTTTTCTACTTGTATGAAACTTTGTACTTGTATGGAAGTTTGTACTTGTATGAAACTTTTCTCTACTTGTATGAAACTTTGTACTTGTATGGAAGTTTGTACTTGTATGAAACTTTTTTCTACTTGTATGAAACTTTTTTCTACTTGTATGAAACTTTGTACTTGTATGGAAGTTTGTACTTGTATGAAACTTTTTCTACTTGTATGAAACTTTGTACTTGTATGGAAGTTTTTACTTGTATGAAACTTTTTTCTACTTGTATGAAACTTTGTACTGGTTGGAAATTTGTACTTGTATGAAACTTTTTTCTACTTGTATGAAACTTTTTTCTACTTGTTAATAAAAATGTTCAATATAACAACAACAACAACACCAAAACCAACAACAACACCAACAACAACAACAACAACGTATTAAAAAGTTTCATACTTCCAAACAAGTACAAAGCTTCATACAAGTAGAAACTTTCATACAAGTACAAAGTTTCATACAAGTAGAAACTTTCATACAAGTGAACTTGTATGAAACTTTTTTCTACTTGTATGAAACTTTGTACTTGTATGGAAGTTTGTACTTGTATGAAAGTTTCTACTTGTATGAAACTTTGTACTTGTATGAAAGTTTGTATCTTGTACTTGTATGAAAGTTTGTATCTTCATACATTTTTCGTCATGTGAGGTGAGCGGGTCAGAAAGCAATTTTAAGGAACGTATGAAAACTTTGGTCAGCCATACAAAACCACTAAGCGTAGCTACCAGACACTGACAAAGTTTCATACTAGTACTGACATCTACTTATATGAAAGTTTTGAAATTTTCAAAATACTTAAAAAATGTGTTGCTACTAATGAAATGCAAGCTAAAAACACTTAAACGTATGAAAACTTTGGTCAGCCATACAAAACCACTAAGCGAAACTAACAGGCACTGACAAAGTTTCATACAAGTACTAACATCTACTTATATAAAAGTTTTGAAATTTTCAAAATACTTAAAAAATGTGTTGCTGCTAACTAAATGCAAGCTAAAAACACTTAAACGTATGAAAACTTTGGTCAGCCATACAAAACCACTAAGCGAAGCTAACAGGCACTGACAAAGTTTCATACAAGTACTAACATCTACTTATATGAAAGTTTTGAAATTTTCAAAATACTTCAAAAATGTGTTGCTACTATCGAAATGCAAGCTAAAAGCACTTAAACGTATGAAAACTTTGGTCAGCCATACAAAACCACTAAGCAAAGCTAACAGGCACTGACAAAGTTTCATACAAGTACTAACATCTACTTATATGAAAGTTTTGAAATTTTCAAAATACTTAAAAAATGTGTTGCTGCTAACGAAATGCAAGCTAAAAACACTTAAACGTATGAAAACTTTGGTGAGCCATACAAAACCACTAAGCGATGCTAACAGACACTGACAAAGTTTCATACAAGTACTAACATCTACTTATATGAAAGTTTTGAAATTTTCAAAATACTTCAAAAATGTGTTGCTACTATCGAAATGCAAGCTAAAAACACTTAAACGTATGAAAACTTTGGTCAGCCATACAAAACCACTAAGCAAAGCTAACAGGCACTGACAAAGTTTCATACAAGTACTAACATCTACTTATATGAAAGTTTTGAAATTTTCAAAATACTTAAAAAATGTGTTGCTGCTAACGAAATGCAAGCTAAAAACACTTAAACGTATGAAAACTTTTGTCAGCCATACAAAACCACTAAGCGTAGCTAACAGACACTGACAAAGTTTCATACAAGTACTAACATCTACTTATATGAAAGTTTTGAAATTTTCAAAATACTTAAAAAAATGTGTTGCTGCTAACGAAATGCAAGCTAAAAACACTTAAACGTATGAAAACTTTGGTCAGCCCATACAAAACCACTAAGCGAAGCTAACAGACACTGACAAAGTTTCATACAAGTACTAACATCTACTTATATGAAAGTTTTGAAATTTTCAAAATACTTAAAAAATGTGTTGCTGCTAACGAAATGCAAGCTAAAAACACTTAAACGTATGAAAACTTTGGTCAGCCATACAAAACCACTAAGCGAAGCTAACAGACACTGACAAAGTTTCATACAAGTACTGACATCTACTTATATGAAAGTTTTGAAATTTTCAAAATACTTAAAAAATGTGTTGCTACTATCGAAATGCAAGCTAAAAACACTTAAACGTATGAAAACTTTGGTCAGCCATACAAAACCATTAAGCGAAGCTAACAGACACTGACAAAGTTTCATACAAGTACTAACATCTACTTATATGAAAGTTTTGAAATTTTCAAAATACTTAAAAAATGTGTTGCTGCTAACGAAATGCAAGCTAAAAACACTTAAACGTATGAAAACTTTGGTCAGCCATACAAAACCACTAAGCGAAGCTAAAAGACACTGACAAAGTTTCATACAAGTACTAACATCTACTTATATGAAAGTTTTGAAATTTTCAAAATACTTAAAAAATGTGTTGCTGCTAACGAAATGCAAGCTAAAAACACTTAAACGTATGAAAACTTTGGTCAGCCATACAAAACCACTAAGCGTAGCTAACAGACACTGACAAAGTTTCATACAAGTACTAACATCTACTTATATGAAAGTTTTGAAATTTTCAAAATACTTAAAAAATGTGTTGCTGCTAACGAAATGCAAGATAAAAACACTTAAACGTATGAAAACTTTGGTCAGCCATAC
The DNA here is from genome assembly GCF_040869045.1 of Eurosta solidaginis. Lineage (NCBI taxonomy): Eukaryota > Metazoa > Arthropoda > Insecta > Diptera > Tephritidae > Eurosta > Eurosta solidaginis. Next base: position 165,319,820 of record NC_090324.1, read on the forward strand.
AAAACCACTAAGCGAAGCTAACAGACACTGACAAAGTTTCATACAAGTACTGACATCTACTTATATGAAAGTTTTGAAATTTTCAAAATACTTAAAAAATGTGTTGCTACTAACGAAATGCAAGCTAAAAACACTTAAACGTATGAAAACTTTGGTCAGCCATACAAAACCACTAAGCGTAGCTAACAGACACTGACAAAGTTTCATACAAGTACTAACATCTACTTATATGAAAGTTTTGAAATTTTCAAAATACTTAAAAAATATGTTGCTGCTAACGAAATGCAAGCTAAAAACACTTAAACGTATGAAAACTTTGGTCAGCCATACAAAACCACTAAGCGAAGCTAACAAACACTGACAAAGTTTCATACAAGTACAAACTTCCATACAAGTACAGTTTGTACTTGTATGAAAGTTTCTACTTGTATGAAACTTTGTACTTGTTTGGAAGTTTGTATTTGTATGAAAGTTTCTACTTGTATGAAACTTTGTACTTGTATGAAAGTTTGTATCTTGTACTTGTATGGAAGTTTGTATCTTCATACATTTTTCGTCATGTGAGGTGAGCGGGTCAGAAAACAATTTTAAGGAACGTATGAAAACTTTGGTCAGCCATACAAAACCACTAAGCGTAGCTACCAGACACTGACAAAGTTTCATACTAGTACTGACATCTACTTATATGAAAGTTTTGAAATTTTCAAAATACTTAAAAAATGTGTTGCTACTAATGAAATGCAAGCTAAAAACACTTAAACGTATGAAAACTTTGGTCAGCCATACAAAACCACTAAGCGAAGCCAACAAGCACTGACAAAGTTTCATACAAGTACTAACATCTACTTATATGAAAGTTTTGAAATTTTCAAAATACTTAAAAAATGTGTTGCTGCTAACGAAATGCAAGCTAAAAACACTTAAACGTATGAAAACTTTGGTCAGCCATACAAAACCACTAAGCGAAGCTAACAGACACTGACAAAGTTTCATACAAGTACTAACATCTACTTATATGAAAGTTTTGAAATTTTCAAAGTACTTAAAAAATGTGTTGCTGCTAACGAAATGCAAGCTAAAAACACTTAAACGTATGAAAACTTTGGTCAGCCATACAAAACCACTAAGCGTAGCTAACAGACACTGAAAAAGTTTCATACAAGTACTAACGTCTACTTATATGAAAGTTTTGAAATTTTCAAAATACTTAAAAAATGTGTTGCTGCTAACGAAATGCAAGCTAAAAACACTTAAACGTATGAAAACTTTGGTCAGCCATACAAAACCACTAAGCGAAGCTAACAGACACTGACAAAGTTTCATACAAGTACTGTTGCTGCTAATGAAATGCAAGCTAAAAACACTTAAACGTATGAGAACTTTGGTCAGCCATACAAAACCACTGAGCGAAGCTAAAAGACACTGACAAAGTTTCATACAAGTACTAACATCTACTTATATGAAAGTTTTGAAATTTTCAAAATACTTAAAAAATGTGTTGCTGCTAACGAAATGCAAGCTAAAAACACTTAAACGTATGAAAACTTTGATCAGCCATACAAAACCACTAAGCGTAGCTAACAGACACTGACAAAGTTTCATACAAGTACTAACATCTACTTATATGAAAGTTTTGAAATTTTCAAAATACTTAAAAAATGTGTTGCTGCTAACGAAATGCAAGCTAAAAACACTTAAACGTATGAAAACTTTGGTCAGCCATAAAAAACCACTAAGCGAAGCTAACAGACACTGACAAAGTTTCATACAAGTACTGTTGCTGCTAATGAAATGCAAGCTAAAAACACTTAAACGTATGAGAACTTTGGTCAGCCATACAAAACCACTAAGCGAAGCTAAAAGACACTGACAAAGTTTCATACAAGTACTAACATCTACTTATATGAAAGTTTTGAAATTTTCAAAATACTTAAAAAATGTGTTGCTGCTAACGAAATGCAAGCTAAAAACACTTAAACGTATGAAAACTTTGATCAGCCATACAAAACCACTAAGCGTAGCTAACAGACACTGACAAAGTTTCATACAAGTACTAACATCTACTTATATGAAAGTTTTGAAATTTTCAAAATACTTAAAAAATGTGTTGCTGCTAACGAAATGCAAGCTAAAAACACTTAAACGTATGAAAACTTTGGTCAGCCATACAAAACCACTAAGCGAAGCTAACAGACACTGACAAAGTTTCATACAAGTACTGTTGCTGCTAATGAAATGCAAGCTAAAAACACTTAAACGTATGAGAACTTTGGTCAGCCATACAAAACCACTGAGCGAAGCTAAAAGACACTGACAAAGTTTCATACAAGTACTAACATCTACTTATATGAAAGTTTTGAAATTTTCAAAATACTTAAAAAATGTGTTGCTGCTAACGAAATGCAAGCTAAAAACACTTAAACGTATGAAAACTTTGATCAGCCATACAAAACCACTAAGCGTAGCTAACAGACACTGACAAAGTTTCATACAAGTACTAACATCTACTTATATGAAAGTTTTGAAATTTTCAAAATACTTAAAAAATGTGTTGCTGCTAACGAAATGCAAGCTAAAAACACTTAAACGTATGAAAACTTTGGTCAGCCATAAAAAACCACTAAGCGAAGCTAACAGACACTGACAAAGTTTCATACAAGTACTGTTGCTGCTAATGAAATGCAAGCTAAAAACACTTAAACGTATGAGAACTTTGGTCAGCCATACAAAACCACTAAGCGAAGCTAAAAGACACTGACAAAGTTTCATACAAGCACTAACATCTACTTATATGAAAGTTTTGAAATTTTCAAAATACTTAAAAAATGTGTTGCTGCTAACGAAATGCAAGCTAAAAACACTTAAACGTATGAAAACTTTGGTCAGCCATACAAAACCACTAAGCGAAGCTAACAGACACTGACAAAGTTTCATACAAGTACTAACATCTACTTATATGAAAGTTTTGAAATTTTCAAAATACTTAAAAAATGTGTTGCTGCTAACGAAATGCAAGCTAAAAACACTTAAACGTATGAAAACTTTGGTCAGCCATACAAAACCACTAAGCGAAGCTAACAAACACTGACAAAGTTTCATACAAGTACAAACTTCCATACAAGTACAGTTTGTACTTGTATGAAAGTTTCTACTTGTATGAAACTTTGTACTTGTTTGGAAGTTTGTATTTGTATGAAAGTTTCTACTTGTATGAAACTTTGTACTTGTATGAAAGTTTGTATCTTGTAGTTGTATGAAAGTTTGTATCTTCATACATTTTTCGTCATGTGAGGTGAGCGAGTCAGAAAACAATTTTAATAAACGTATGAAAACTTTGGTCAGCCATACAAAACCACTAAGCGTAGCTAACAGACACTGACAAAGTTTCATACAAGTACTAACATCTACTTATATGAAAGTTTTGAAATTTTCAAAATACTTCAAGAATGTGTTGCTACTATCGAAATGCAAGCTAAAAACAGTTAAACGTATGAAAACTTTGGTCAGCCATACAAAACCACTAAGCGAAGCTAACAGACACTAACAAAGTTTCATACAAGTACTAACATCTACTTATATGAAAGTTTTGAAATTTTCAAAATACTTAAAAAATGTGTTGCTGCTAACTAAATGCAAGCTAAAAACACTTAAACGTATGAAAACTTTGGTCAGCCATACAAAACCACTAAGCGAAGCTAACAGACACTGACAAAGTTTCATACAAGTACTAACATCTAATTATATGAAAGTTTTGAAATTTTCAAAGTACTTAAAAAATGTGTTGCTGCTAACGAAATACAAGCTAAAAACACTTAAACGTATGAAAACTTTGGTCAGCCATACAAAACTACTAAGCGAAGCTAAAAGACACTGACAAAGTTTCATACAAGTACTAACATCTACTTATATGAAAGTTTTGAAATTTTCAAAATACTTAAAAAATGTGTTGCTGCTAACGAAATGCAAGCTAAAGACACTTAAACGTATGAAAACTTTGGTCAGCCATACAAAACCACTAAGCGTAGCTAACAGGCACTGACAAAGTTTCATACAAGTACTAACATCTACTTATATGAAAGTTTTGAAATTTTCAAAATACTTAAAAAATGTGTTGCTGCTAACGAAATGCAAGCTAAAAACACTTAAACGTATGAAAACTTTGGTCAGCCATACAAAACCACTAAGCGTAGCTAACAGACACTGACAAAGTTTCATACAAGTACTAACATCTACTTATATGAAAGTTTTGAAATTTTCAAAATACTTAAAAAATGTGTTGCTGCTAACGAAATGCAAGCTAAAAACACTTAAACGTATGAAAACTTTGGTCAGCCATACAAAACCACTAAGCGAAGCTAAAAGACACTAACAAAGTTTCATACAAGTACAAACTTCCATACAAGTACAGTTTGTACTTGTATGAAAGTTTCTACTTGTATGAAACTTTGTACTTGTTTGGAAGTTTGTATTTGTATGAAAGTTTCTACTTGTATGAAACTTTGTACTTGTATGAAAGTTTGTATCTTGTACTTGTATGAAAGTTTGTATCTTCATACATTTTTCGCCATGTGAGGTGAGCGAGTCAGAAAACAATTTTAGGTAATGTATGAAAACTTTGGTCAGCCATACAAAACCACTAAGCGTAGCTAACTGGCACTGACAAAGTTTCATACAAGTACCAACATCTACTTATATGAAAGTTTTGAAATTTTCAAAATACTTAAAAAATGTGTTGCTGCTAACGAAATGCAAGCTAAAAACACTTAAACGTATGAAAACTTTGGTCAGCCATACAAAACCACTAAGCGAAGCTAACAGACACTGACAAAGTTTCATACAAGTACTAACATCTACTTATATGAAAGTTTTGAAATTTTCGAAATACTTCAAAAATGTGTTTCTACTATCGAAATGCAAGGTAAAAACAATTAAACGTATGAAAACTTTGTGTTGCGACTAACGAAGTGCAAACTAGCATTGCACTGAGGCCGCGCACATATAAAAAATGTATGAAAATTAGTTTTAGCTAAGCAAAACTAAGTAAAAATAAGCAAATTTAAGCTTATTAACTCAAATATTAATACATCAAAGTGTTGATATTTGATATAATTCCTAGTAAGACTGTTAGTTAAATTAGAAGATGTTGATCATATAATGGTTTTCATATTCTAAACTAACAGTCAAAATTTTAGTATGAGAAAATTTCTCATACGAAAAATGTGTTGCGACCAATGAAGTGCAAGGAGGTAACATTGCACTGAGGCCGCACACATATAAAAATGTATGAAAATTAGTTTTAGCTAAGCAAAACTAAGTAAAAATAAGCAAATTTAAGCTTATTAACTCAAATATTAATACATCAAGTGTTGATATTTGATATAATTCCTAGTAAGACTGTTAGTTAAATTAGAAAATGTTGATCATATATTGGTTTTCATATTCTAAACTAACTGTCAAATTTTAGTATGAGAAAGTTTCTCATACAAGTACTAATTAGTACATATATGAAAGTTTTAAAATTTTCAAAATACTATTAAAATGTGTTGCGGCCGCGCACATATAAAAAATAACATGTATGAAAATTTTGACTTCAATGTGTTTCTAAAAAAAACTTGTATGTTAACTTTACTCATCATCAAGAAGCAAGCAGATGCTTTTTAAAATATTTTATTAATTAAATTTCCTAGAAGAATTAAGTTTACTGAAAGAATTGCAAAAGTGAAGAAATTAAAGTAAGTGCGGGTAAACAAACGGTGGCGGGAGTAACTATGACTCTCTTAAGATCGCCAAATGCCTCGTCATCTTACTTTTAAAATGTGTTGCGACCAATGAAGTGCAAGTAGGTAACATTGCACTGAGGCCGCGCACATATAAAAATGTATGAAAATTAGTTTTAGCTAAGCAAAACTAAGTAAAAATAAGCAAATTTAAGCTTATTAAATCAAATATTAATACATCAAAGTGTTGATATTTGATATAATTCCTAGTAAGACTGTTAGTTAAATTAGAAGATGTTGATCATATAATGGTTTTCATATTCTAAACTAACAGTCAAATTTTAGTATGAGAAAATTTCTCATACGAAAAATGTGTTGCGACCAATGAAGTGCAAGAAGGTAACATTGCACTGAGGCCGCACACATATAAAAATGTATGAAAATTAGTTTTAGCTAAGCAAAACTAAGTAAAAATAAGCAAATTTAAGCTTATTAAATTAAATATTAATACATCAAAGTGTTGATATTTGATATAATTCCTAGTAAGACTGTTAGTTAAATTAGAATATGTTGATCATATAATGGTTTTCATATTCTAAACTAACAGTCAAATTTTAGAGGCGCTTGTTAGAGCTGCGGCAACAAGTACTCTATAAAAATGATGCTTGTATGAAAGTTTCCTAGAAGAAATGAAAAAGTGAAGAAATTAAAGTAGGTGCGGGTAAACAAACGGTGGCGGGAGTAACTATGACTCTCTTAAGATCGCCAAATGCCTCGTCATCTTACTTTTAAAATGTGTTGCGACCAATGAAGTGCAAGTAGGTAACATTGCACTGAGGCCGCGCACATATAAAAATGTATGAAAATTAGTTTTAGCTAAGCAAAACTAAGTAAAAGTAAGCAAATTTAAGCTTATTAAATCAAATATTAATACATCAAAGTGTTGATATTTGATATAATTCCTAGTAAGACTGTTAGTTAAATTAGAAGATGTTGATCATATAATGGTTTTCATATTCTAAACTAACAGTCAAATATTAGTATGAGAAAATTTCTCATACGAAAAATGTGTTGCGACCAATGAAGTGCAAGGAGGTAACATTGCACTGAGGCCGCACACATATAAAAATGTATGAAAATTAGTTTTAGCTAAGCAAAACTAAGTAAAAATAAGCAAATTTAAGCTTATTAACTCAAATATTAATACATCAAGTGTTGATATTTGATATAATTCCTAGTAAGACTGTTAGTTAAATTAGAAAATGTTGATCATATATTGGTTTTCATATTCTAAACTAACAGTCAAATTTTAGAGGCGCTTGTTAGAGCTGCGGCAACAAGTACTCTATAAAAATGATAGCTTGTATGAAAGTTTTCTAGAAGAAATGAAAAAGTGAAGAAATTAAAGTAAGTGCGGGTAAACAAACGGTGGCGGGAGTAACTATGACTCTCTTAAGATCGCCAAATGCCTCGTTATCTTACTTTTAAAATGTGTTGCGACCAATGAA
>NC_090324.1:165332044-165359544 GCF_040869045.1 Eurosta solidaginis
AAAAAGAAAATGTTCAAATTTTGTTAGTTGAACATAATTATATTGGGCTTATAAAGTGTATATATTTATACATATGTGTTTTTTAAGCGACCAACGAAAGTAAGTAAGGTTTCCTTACCTAGGCCGCGGACACAAAATATATATACAAGTTCAATCATATATTATTGTTCTATTTCATTATTTGTAATTTTTCTATTTTTGTATTATAATACCCTATATAAACATTATATGGTTGTACTTACGATTTATTTAAAAATAAATAAAGGATAAGTTAATTTGTTTGCATTAACAATGTAAAAATTGTTTTTGTAAACTAAGACATACGCAACTGAAAAATGTTTGGGTAAAAATTGGATTATTTATTGATGTTTCAATAAATATGAAAATTTAAAAAAAAAATTGACATACAATTAAAAAACAAAAATTTAAAACTCTAAGCGGTGGATCACTTGGCTCATGGGTCGGTGAAGAACGCAGCAAACTGTGCGTCATCGTGTGAACTGCAGGACACATGAACATCGACATTTCGAACGCATATTGCAGTCCATGCTGTTACGTACTTTAATTTATTTTAAAGTGCTGCTTGGACTACATATGGTTGAGGGTTGTAAGACTATGCTAAATAAGTTGCTTGATCTTTTAATTTTTAATTGAAAGATTTTAAAGCAAATGGTATATTATTGGATATACATAATCCATAATATGAATAGTCAAATTAAAATATATATAATAAAAATATATTTTCAAGAAATCCTCAAAATTAAGAAAAAAATCTTAGTATTCCTTAAAGCGAAAATAAACAAACAAACATACATTATATTATATAAATAATAATTTTGTTTATATTGGGGAACGTCTAGCTTAAAATAAAAATTTTTATTCTAGAATTGCTCCTTTATTTAATAAAACAAATTATAATAATATTTATTTTAATATCAATGTGTGTGTATAAAAATGAAAAATTTTTATCAAGGATGAAAAGATTTTTAAGTCTTAATGGATTTAAAAGAAAAATATTTGTTTTATATATATATAAAAAAAAAAAAAAAAAATTATACAACCTCAACTCATATGGGATTACCCCCTGAATTTAAGCATATTAATGAGGGGAGGAAAAGAAACTAACAAGGATTTTCTTAGTAGCGGCGAGCGAAAAGAAAACAGTTCAGCACTAAGTCACTTTGGTAAGCAAATGTGAGATGCAGTGTATGGAATATCTTAATATCTAGTATGAGAAATTAGCGATTTAAGTCCTTCTTAAATGAGGCCATTTACCCATAGAGGGTGCCAGGCCCGTATAACGTTAATGATTACTAGAAAGATATTTCCAAAGAGTCGTGTTGCTTGATAGTGCAGCACTAAGTGGGTGGTAAACTCCATCTAAAACTAAATATAACCATGAGACCGATAGTAAACAAGTACCGTGAGGGAAAGTTGAAAAGAACTCTGAATAGAGAGTTAAATAGTACGTGAAACTGCTTAGAGGTTAAGCCCGATGAACCTGAATATCCATTATGAAAAATTCATCATTATATATATAATATTAATTTATTAATATTATAAAAATAGTGTGCATTTTTTTCATATAAGGACATTGTAATCTATTAACATATAAATTATTTATCAAAAGATCATTGGCTTTAAGTTTATTTTAATTAATTTGCTTTATAGCTTATTAATATTAAATAAATGCCTAATGATTTGATAAAGTGTTGATAGATTTATTATATATAATGCTAAAATTCATTTATGAATTTTACAATAATTTTAAAATCATTGATTTTAATATTTATTGTATGCATTTATATGATTTACAATGCGAAAGATTCAGGATACCTTCGGGACCCGTCTTGAAACACGGACCAAGGAGTCTAACATATGTGCAAGTCATTGGGTTATTTTATATAAACCTAATGGCATAATTAACTTAACTTAAAATATATGGGATTAATTTTTAGTCTATTTTAATTATAGTCTATTAATTCAATCCCGGGGCGTTCTATATAATTATGTATAATAATAATTTATTATTATTTATACCTCTAATTGGAGCGTACCTTGAGCATATATGCTGTGACCCGAAAGATGGTGAACTATACTTGATCAGGTTGAAGTCAGGGGAAACCCTGATGGAAGACCGAAACAGTTCTGACGTGCAAATCGATTGTCAGAATTGAGTATAGGGGCGAAAGACCAATCGAACCATCTAGTAGCTGGTTCCCTCCGAAGTTTCCCTCAGGATAGCTGGTGCATTTTAAAATTATGTAAAATAATCTTATCTGGTAAAGCGAATGATTAGAGGCCTTAGGGTCGAAACGATCTTAACCTATTCTCAAACTTTAAATGGGTAAGAACCTCACCTTTCTTGATATGAAGGTTGAGGTTATGATATAATGTGCCCAGTGGGCCACTTTTGGTAAGCAGAACTGGCGCTGTGGGATGAACCAAACGTAATGTTACGGTGCCCAAATTAACAACTCATGCAGATACCATGAAAGGCGTTGGTTGCTTAAAACAGCAGGACGGTGGACATGGAAGTCGTAATCCGCTAAGGAGTGTGTAACAACTCACCTGCCGAAGCAACTAGCCCTTAAAATGGATGGCGCTTAAGTTGTATACCTATACATTACCGCTAAAGTAGATGATTTATAATACAATTTCGATTGAATTATAAATTTTGAAACTTTAGTGAGTAGGAGGGTACAATGGTGTGCATAGAAGTGTTTGGCGTAAGCCTACATGGAGCCGCCATTGGTACAGATCTTGGTGGTAGTAGCAAATAATCGAATGAGACCTTGGAGGACTGAAGTGGAGAAGGGTTTCGTGTGAACAGTGGTTGATCACGAGTTAGTCGGTCCTAAGTTCAAGGCGAAAGCCGAAAATTTTCAAGTTTAAATTACAAAAAAAAATATATATATATATATATATATAGTAAAATTTAAACACTTGAATAATTTTGAACGAAAGGGAATACGGTTCCAATTCCGTAACCTGTTGAGTATCCGTTTGTTATTAAAAATGGGCCTTGTGCTCATCCTGGCAACAGGAACGACCATAAAGAAGCCGTCGAGAGATATCGGAAGAGTTTTCTTTTCTGTTTTATAGTCGTACTACCATGGAAGTCTTTCGAAGAGAGATATGGTAGATGGACTAGAAGAGCATGACATTTACTGTTGTGTCGATATTTTCTCCTCGGACCTTGAAAATTTATGGTGGGGTCACGCAAACTTCTCAACAGGCCGTACCGATATCCGCAGCTGGTCTCCAAGGTGAAGAGTCTCTAGTCGATAGAATAATGTAGGTAAGGGAAGTCGGCAAATTAGATCCGTAACTTCGGGATAAGGATTGGCTCTGAAGATTGAGATAATCGGGCTTGATTGGGAAGCAATATCATGGTTTTATGTACTCGTTCTGGGTAAATAGAAAACTTCGGTTTTTGTTCCCCGGATAGTAGTTACGTAGCCAATTGTGGAACTTTCTTGCTAAAATTTTTAAAGTTATATACATTTTTTATTAAGTGTTATATATTCTTTTTAAATTATAACGATTATCAATTAACAATCAATTCAGAACTGGCACGGACTTGGGGAATCCGACTGTCTAATTAAAACAAAGCATTGTGATGGCCCTAGCGGGTGTTGACACAATGTGATTTCTGCCCAGTGCTCTGAATGTCAAAGTGAAGAAATTCAAGTAAGCGCGGGTAAACGGCGGGAGTAACTATGACTCTCTTAAGGTAGCCAAATGCCTCGTCATCTAATTAGTGACGCGCATGAATGGATTAACGAGATTCCCACTGTCCCTATCTACTATCTAGCGAAACCACAGCCAAGGGAACGGGCTTGGAATAATTAGCGGGGAAAGAAGACCCTGTTGAGCTTGACTCTAGTCTGGCAGTGTAAGGAGACATAAGAGGTGTAGTATAAGTGGGAGATATATAATTTCGGTTATTTATCGTCAATGAAATACCACTACTCTTATTGTTTCCTTACTTACTTGATTAAGTGGAACGTGTATCATTGCCTAGCCATATTAAGGATATATTTATATATCTTATGGTATTGGGTTTTGATGCAAGCTTCTTGATCAAAGTACCACGAGTTTGTTATATAATTGTAAACATATTTTAATGAGAAATGATAACATTTTTCGATGTTATTATCATAATTAAAATTTGGTATAACTCCAACACTCAGGTATGATCCAATTCAAGGACATTGCCAGGTGGGGAGTTTGACTGGGGCGGTACATCTCTCAAATAATAACGGAGGTGTCCCAAGGCCAGCTCAGTGCGGACAGAAACCACACATAGAGCAAAAGGGCAAATGCTGACTTGATCTCGGTGTTCAGTACGCACAGAGACAGCAAAAGCTCGGCCTATCGATCCTTTTGGTTTAAAGAGTTTTTAATAAGAGGTGTCAGAAAAGTTACCACAGGGATAACTGACTTGTGGCAGCCAAGCGTTCATAGCGACGTTGCTTTTTGATCCTTCGATATCGGCTCTTCCTATCATTGTGAAGCAAAATTCACCAAGCGTTGGATTGTTCACCCATTCAAGGGAACGTGAGCTGGGTTTAGACCGTCGTGAGACAGGTTAGTTTTACCCTACTAATGACAAAATATTATTGCGACAGCATTCCTGCGTAGTACGAGAGGAACCGCAGGTACGGACCAATGGTACAATACTTGTTCGAGCGAACAGTGGTATGATGCTACGTCCGTTGGATTATGCCTGAACGCCTCTAAGGTTGTATCCGTGCTGGACTGCAATGATAAATATGGGGCAAATTGCATTGTATGGCTTCTCTAAATCATTTAAAGTTTATAAATTTAATTTATAAACGACAAAATGAATATATGTGATGCCAATGTTATTTATAACATAGCAAATGCGGGAGGATTCAAATATCACCCGTATGCCGCGCTAGTTATATATAAAAACATTATTTAATACAATGACAATGCCTAGAATCAATTGTAAACGACTTTGGTAACGGGCAAGGTGTTGTAAGTGGTAGAGCAGCTGCCATACTGCGATCCACTGAAGCTTAACCTTTGCTTGATGATTCGAAAACAATTTATTGGAATTAATTTTCCAATTTATTATTGTTTTGATGTAATCATCTTATAAAAATATGCATATTTAAAATATGCAATATAAAGAGAGGCGCTTGTTTAGGGGCCAAGTCCTCTATAAAAATGATGAAAAAGCAAATATTGTAATCTACTACAATAAAGTACAAATAAAGCAACAAAAATTTTGTTAGTTGAACTTTATTATATTTGGGCTAATAAAGTCGATATATTTATACAGATGTGTTTTAAGCGACCAATGAAAGTAAGTGAGGTTTTCCTTACCTAGGCCGCTTACACAAAATATATTAGCGAAGTTCATATATATATAACTTGTTCACTTTCATTATTTAAATTGTTGCTTGTACGGTAGTATTATTTACAAAGAGAAAAATGTAAATGAAATATTACAATAATGTACAAATAAAGCAACTAAAATTTTGTTAGTTGAACTTTATTATATTTGGGCTAATAAAGTCGATATATTTATACAGATGTGTTTTAAGCGACCAATGAAAGTAAGTGAGGTTTTCCTTACCTAGGCCGCTTACACAAAATATATTAGCGAAGCTCATATATATATAACTTGTTCACTTTCATTATTTAAATTGGTGCTTGTACGGTAGTATTATTTACAAAGAGAAATATGTAAATGAAATATTATAATAATGTACAAATAAAGCAACTAAAATTTTGTTAGTTGAACTTTATTATATTTGGGCTAATAAAGTCGATATATTTATACAGATGTGTTTTAAGCGACCAATGAAAGTAAGTGAGGTTTTCCTTACCTAGGCCGCTTACACAAAATATATTAGCGAAGCTCATATATATATAACTTGCTCACTTTCATTATTTAAATTGTTGCTTGTACGGTAGTATTATTTACAAAGAGAAAAATGATTCGAAAACAATTTATTGGAATTAATTTTCCAATTTATTATTGTTTTGATGTAATCATCTTATAAAAATATGCATATTTAAAATATGCAATATAAAGAGAGGCGCTTGTTTAGGGGCCAAGTCCTCTATAAAAATGATGAAAAAGCAAATATTGTAATCTATTACAATAAAGTACAAATAAAGCAACAAAAATTTTGTTAGTTGAACTTTATTATATTTGGGCTAATAAAGTCGATATATTTATACAGATGTGTTTTAAGCGACCAATGAAAGTAAGTGAGGTTTTCCTTACCTAGGCCGCTTACACAAAATATATTAGCGAAGTTCATATATATATAACTTGTTCACTTTCATTATTTAAATTGTTGCTTGTACGGTAGTATTATTTACAAAGAGAAAAATGTAAATGAAATATTACAATAATGTACAAATAAAGCAACTAAAATTTTGTTAGTTGAACTTTATTATATTTGGGCTAATAAAGTCGATATATTTATACAGATGTGTTTTAAGCGACCAATGAAAGTAAGTGAGGTTTTCCTTACCTAGGCCGCTTACACAAAATATATTAGCGAAGCTCATATATATATAACTTGTTCACTTTCATTATTTAAATTGTTGCTTGTACGGTAGTATTATTTACAAAGAGAAATATGTAAATGAAATATTATAATAATGTACAAATAAAGCAACTAAAATTTTGTTAGTTGAACTTTATTATATTTGGGCTAATAAAGTCGATATATTTATACAGATGTGTTTTAAGCGACCAATGAAAGTAAGTGAGGTTTTCCTTACCTAGGCCGCTTACACAAAATATATTAGCGAAGCTCATATATATATAACTTGCTCACTTTCATTATTTAAATTGGTGCTTGTACGGTAGTATTATTTACAAAGAGAAAAATGTAAATGAAATATTACAATGAAGCACAGCACAAATAAAGCAACAAAAATTTTGTTAGCTGAACTTTATTATATTTGGGCTAATAAAGTCGATATATTTATACAGATGTGTTTTAAGCGACCAATGAAAGTAAGTGAGGTTTTCCTTACCTAGGCCGCTTACACAAAATATATTAGCGAAGCTCATATATATATAACTTGTTCACTTTCATTATTTAAATTGTTTGCATATGCAGAGTAATATTATTTACATTAAACACAAAAAATATAATTTTTATTATATTTTTTAAATATAATTCTGGTTGATCCTGCCAGTAGTTATATGCTTGCCTCAAAGATTAAGCCATGCATGTCTAAGTACACACGAATTAAAAGTGAAACCGCAAAAGGCATCAGTTATGGTTCCATAGATCGATCATTAACAGTTAGTTGGATAACTGTGGTAATTCTAGAGCTAATACATGCAATAATATAAACACGGACCTTATGGAACGTGTGCTTTTATTAGACTAAAACCAAGCGATCTTTATAGATTGTTATATTGGTTGAACTCTAGATAAACATGCAGATCGTATGGTCATCTACAACTAAAAACTTTAAATGGGTAAGAACCTCACCTTTTTTGATATGAAGGTTGAAGTTATATGATATAATGTGCCCAGTGGGCGACTTTTGGTAAGCAGAACTGGCGCTGTGGGATGAACCGAACGTAATGTTACGGTGTCCAAATTAAAGTAAGCGCGGGTAAACGGTGGCGGGAGTAATTATGACTCCCTTAAGATCGCCAAATGCCTCGTTAACTAACTTTTAAAATGTGTTGCGACTAACGAAGTGCAAACTAGCATTGCACTGAGGCCGCGCACATATAAAAATGTATGAAAATTATATATAAAGAGGCGTTTGTTAGGTGCGACAAATCCTCTATAAAAACTAAGAACGAAAGTTAGAGCTAGCGATTGGGTGTAGCTACGGCTCTCTCAGTCGCTTCCCGGGAAACCAAAGCTTTTGGACTCCGGGGGAAGTATGGTTGCAAAGCTGAAACTTAAAGGAATTGACGGAAGGGCACTATCAGGAGTGGAGCCTGCGGCATAATTTGACTCAACACAAGAAAACTTAACAGGTCCGAACATAACATATATATATGAAAGTATATATATGAAAGTTTTAAAAGTTTCAAAATACTTTTGTAATGTGTTGCGACTAACGAAGTGCAAACTAGCATTGCACTGAGGCCGCGCACATATAAAAATGTATGAAAATTATATTATAAATACAAGTACTTGTATGAAACTTTTTTCTACTTGTATGAAACTTTGTACTTGTATGGAAGTTTGTACTTGTATGAAACTTTTTTCTACTTGTATGAAACTTTGTACTTGTATGGAAGTTTGTACTTGTATGAAACTTTTTTCTACTTGTATGAAACTTTGTACTTGTATGGAAGTTTGTACTTGTATGAAAGTTTCTACTTGTATGAAACTTTGTACTTGTATGGAAGTTTGTACTTGTATGAAAGTTTCTACTTGTATGAAACTTTGTACTTGTATGGAAGTTTGTACTTGTATGAAAGTTTCTACTTGTATGAAACTTTGTACTTGTATGAAAGTTTGTATCTTGTACTTGTATGAAAGTTTGTATCTTCATACATTTTTCGTCATGTGAGGTGAGCGGGTCAGAAAACAATTTTAAGAAACGTATGAAAACTTTGGTCAGCCATATAAAACCACTAAGCGTAGCTAACAAACGCTGACAAAGTTTCATACAAGTACTAACATCTACTTATATGAAAGTTTTGAAATTTTTAAAATACTTCAAAAATGTGTTGCTGCTATCGAAATGCAAGCTAAAAACACTTAAACGTATGAAAACTTTGGTCAGCCATACAAAACCACTAAGCGTAGCTAACAGACACTGACAAAGTTTCATACAAGTACTAACATCTACTTATATGAAAGTTTTGAAATTTTCAAAATACTTAAAAAATGTGTTGCTGCTAAAGAAGTGCAAGCTAAAAACACTTAAACGTATGAAAACTTTGGTCAGCCATACAAAACCACTAAGCGAAGCTAACAGACACTGACAAAGTTTCATACAAGTACTAACATCTACTTATATGAAAGTTTTGAAATTTTCAAAATACTTAAAAAATATGTTGCTGCTAACGAAATGCAAGCTAAAAACACTTAAACGTATGAAAACTTTGGTCAGCCATATAAAACCACTAAGCGTAGCTAACAGACACTGACAAAGTTTCATACAAGTACTAACATCTACTTATATGAGAGTTTTGAAATTTTCAAAACTATGAAAACTTTGGTCAGCCATACAAAACCACTAAGCGAAGCTAACAGACACTGACAAAGTTTCATACAAGTACTAACATCTACTTATATGAAAGTTTTGAAATTTTCAAAATACTTAAAAAATATGTTGCTGCTAACGAAATGCAAGCTAAAAACACTTAAACGTATGAAAACTTTGGTCAGCCATACAAAACCACTAAGCGTAGCTAACAGACACTGACAAAGTTTCATACAAGTACTAACATCTACTTATATGAGAGTTTTGAAATTTTCAAAATACTTAAAAAATGTGTTGCTGCTAACGAAATGCAAGCTAAAAACACTTAAACGTATGAAAACTTTGGTCAGCCATACAAAACCACTAAGCGAAGCTAACAGACACTGACAAAGTTTCATACAAGTACTAACATCTACTTATATGAAAGTTTTGAAATTTTCAAAATACTTAAAAAATGTGTTGCTTCTAACGAAGTGCAAGCTAAAAACACTTAAACGTATGAAAACTTTGGTCAGCCATACAAAACCACTAAGCGAAGCTAACAGACACTGACAAAGTTTCATACAAGTACTAACATCTACTTATATGAAAGTTTTGAAATTTTCAAAATACTTAAAAAATGTGTTGCTGCTAACGAAATGCAAGCTAAAAACACTTAAACGTATGAAAACTTTGGTCAGCCATACAAAACCACTAAGCGAAGCTAACAAACACTGACAAAGTTTCATACAAGTACAAACTTCCATACAAGTACAGTTTGTACTTGTATGAAAGTTTTTACTTGTATGAAACTTTGTACTTGTTTGGAAGTTTGTACTTGTGAAAGTACTGAAAAGTTTCTACTTGTATGAAAGTTTGTATCTTGTAGTTGTATGAAAGTTTGTATCTTCATACATTTTTCGTGATGTGAGGTGAGCGAGTCAGAAAACAATTTTAATAAACGTATGTAAACTTTGGTCAGCCATACAAAACCACTAAGCGTAGCTAACAGACACTGACAAAGTTTCATACAAGTACTAACGTCTACTTATATGAAAGTTTTGAAATTTTCAAAATACTTAAAAAATGTGTTGCTGCTAACGAAATGCAAGCTAAAAACACTTAAACGTATGAAAACTTTGGTCAGCCATACAAAACCACTAAGCGAAGCTAACAGACACTGACAAAGTTTCATACAAGTACTAACATCTACTTATATGAAAGTTTTGAAATTTTCAAAATACTTAAAAAATGTGTTGCTGCTAACGAAATGCAAGCTAAAAACACTTAAACGTATGAAAACTTTGGTCAGCCATACAAAACCACTAAGCGAAGCTAACAGACACTGACAAAGTTTCATACAAGTACTAACATCTATTTATATGAAAGTTTTGAAATTTTCAAAATACTTCAAAAATGTGTTGCTACTATCGAAATGCAAGCTAAAAACACTTAAACGTATGAAAACTTTGGTCAGCCATACAAAACCACTAAGCGAAGCTAACAGACACTGACAAAGTTTCATACAAGTACTAACATCTACTTATATGAAAGTTTTGAAATTTTCAAAATACTTAAAAAATGTGTTGCTGCTAACGAAATGCAAGCTAAAAACACTTAAACGTATGAAAACTTTGGTCAGCCATACAAAACCACTAAGCGAAGCTAACAGACACTGACAAAGTTTCATACAAGTACTAACATCTACTTATATGAAAGTTTTGAAATTTTCAAAATACTTAAAAAATGTGTTGCTGCTAACGAAATGCAAGCTAAAAACACTTAAACGTATGAAAACTTTGGTCAGCCATACAAAACCACTAAGCGAAGCTAACAGACACTGACAAAGTTTCATACAAGTACTAACATCTACTTATATGAAAGTTTTGAAATTTTCAAAATACTTAAAAAATGTGTTGCTGCTAACGAAATGCAAGCTAAAAACACTTAAACGTATGAAAACTTTGGTCAGCCATACAAAACCACTAAGCGTAGCTAACAGACACTGACAAAGTTTCATACAAGTACTAACATCTACTTATATGAAAGTTTTGAAATTTTCAAAATACTTAAAAAATGTGTTGCTGCTAACGAAATGCAAGCTAAAAACACTTAAACGTATGAAAACTTTGGTCAGCCATACAAAACCACTAAGCGAAGCTAACAGACACTGACAAAGTTTCATACAAGTACTAACATCTACTTATATGAAAGTTTAGAAATTTTCAAAATACTTAAAAAATGTGTTGCTGCTAACGAAATGCAAGCTAAAAACAATATGGAACATTTGGAAGTATGAAACTTTTTAATACGTTGTTGTTGTTGTTGTTGTTGTTGTTGTTGTTGGTTTTGGTGTTGTTGTTGTTGTTATATTGAACATTTTTATTAATATAAGTACAAAGGAAAATCTTCATATAAGTATAAAAATATTAAATTATTACCTTACTTGTATGAAACTTTTTAATACGTTGTTGTTGTTGTTGTTGTTGTTGTTGTTGTTGTTGGTGTTGTTGTTGTGGTTGTTGTTATATTGAACATTTTTATTAATATAAGTACAAAGGAAAATCTTCATATAAGTATAAAAATATTAAATTATTACCTTACTTGTATGAAACTTTTTAATACGTTGTTGTTGTTGTTGTTGTTGTTGTTGTTGTTGTTGTTGTTCTTGTTGTTGTTGTTGTTGTTGATGGTGTTGTTGTTGTTGTTGTTGTTATATTGAACATTTTTATTAATATAAGTACAAAGGAAAATCTTCATATAAGTATAAAAATATTAAATTATTACCTCACTTGACAGAAAATATATGAAAAATTCAATATGGACAATTTATCATATTTTCGATGATATTGCCTAGTTAGTTTACTAAAGAAACCAACATGGTATTATTGGTAAAAATTCAACACATTATAAAACTTGTATTTTTCATACATTTTTGGTCATGTGAGGGTTTCCAAGCGTACTTGTATGAAACTTTTGTACTTGTATGAAACTTTTTCTACTTGTATGAAACTTTGTACTTGTATGGAACTTTTTCTACTTGTATGAAACTTTGTACTTGTATGGAAGTTTGTACTTGTATGAAACTTTTCTCTACTTGTATGAAACTTTGTACTTGTATGGAAGTTTGTACTTGTATGAAACTTTTTTCTACTTGTATGAAACTTTTTTCTACTTGTATGAAACTTTGTACTTGTATGGAAGTTTGTACTTGTATGAAACTTTTTCTACTTGTATGAAACTTTGTACTTGTATGGAAGTTTTTACTTGTATGAAACTTTTTTCTACTTGTATGAAACTTTGTACTGGTTGGAAATTTGTACTTGTATGAAACTTTTTTCTACTTGTATGAAACTTTTTTCTACTTGTTAATAAAAATGTTCAATATAACAACAACAACAACACCAAAACCAACAACAACACCAACAACAACAACAACAACAACAACGTATTAAAAAGTTTCATACTTCCAAACAAGTACAAAGTTTCATACAAGTAGAAACTTTCATACAAGTACAAAGTTTCATACAAGTAGAAACTTTCATACAAGTGAACTTGTATGAAACTTTTTTCTACTTGTATGAAACTTTGTACTTGTATGGAAGTTTGTACTTGTATGAAAGTTTCTACTTGTATGAAACTTTGTACTTGTATGAAAGTTTGTATCTTGTACTTGTATGAAAGTTTGTATCTTCATACATTTTTCGTCATGTGAGGTGAGCGGGTCAGAAAACAATTTTAAGGAACGTATGAAAACTTTGGTCAGCCATACAAAACCACTAAGCGTAGCTACCAGACACTGACAAAGTTTCATACTAGTACTGACATCTACTTATATGAAAGTTTTGAAATTTTCAAAATACTTAAAAAATGTGTTGCTACTAATGAAATGCAAGCTAAAAACACTTAAACGTATGAAAACTTTGGTCAGCCATACAAAACCACTAAGCGAAGCTAACAGGCACTGACAAAGTTTCATACAAGTACTAACATCTACTTATATGAAAGTTTTGAAATTTTCAAAATACTTAAAAAATGTGTTGCTGCTAACTAAATGCAAGCTAAAAACACTTAAACGTATGAAAACTTTGGTCAGCCATACAAAACCACTAAGCGAAGCTAACAGGCACTGACAAAGTTTCATACAAGTACTAACATCTACTTATATGAAAGTTTTGAAATTTTCAAAATACTTAAAAAATGTGTTGCTACTATCGAAATGCAAGCTAAAAACACTTAAACGTATGAAAACTTTGGTCAGCCATACAAAACCACTAAGCGAAGCTAACAGACACTGACAAAGTTTCATACAAGTACTTACATCTACTTATATGAAAGTTTTGAAATTTTCAAAATACTTAAAAAATGTGTTGCTGCTAACGAAATGCAAGCTAAAAACACTTAAACGTATGAAAACTTTGGTGAGCCATACAAAACCACTAAGCGATGCTAACAGACTCTGACAAAGTTTCATACAAGTACTAACATCTACTTATATGAAAGTTTTGAAATTTTCAAAATACTTCAAAAATGTGTTGCTACTATCGAAATGCAAGCTAAAAACACTTAAACGTATGAAAACTTTGGTCAGCCATACAAAACCACTAAGCGAAGCTAACAGGCACTGACAAAGTTTCATACAAGTACTAACATCTACTTATATGAAAGTTTTGAAATTTTCAAAATACTTAAAAAATGTGTTGCTGCTAACGAAATGCAAGCTAAAAACACTTAAACGTATGAAAACTTTTGTCAGCCATACAAAACCACTAAGCGTAGCTAACAGACACTGACAAAGTTTCATACAAGTACTAACATCTACTTATATGAAAGTTTTGAAATTTTCAAAATACTTAAAAAAATGTGTTGCTGCTAACGAAATGCAAGCTAAAAACACTTAAACGTATGAAAACTTTGGTCAGCCCATACAAAACCACTAAGCGAAGCTAACAGACACTGACAAAGTTTCATACAAGTACTAACATCTACTTATATGAAAGTTTTGAAATTTTCAAAATACTTAAAAAATGTGTTGCTGCTAACGAAATGCAAGCTAAAAACACTTAAACGTATGAAAACTTTGGTCAGCCATACAAAACCACTAAGCGAAGCTAACAGACACTGACAAAGTTTCATACAAGTACTGACATCTACTTATATGAAAGTTTTGAAATTTTCAAAATACTTAAAAAATGTGTTGCTACTATCGAAATGCAAGCTAAAAACACTTAAACGTATGAAAACTTTGGTCAGCCATACAAAACCATTAAGCGAAGCTAACAGACACTGACAAAGTTTCATACAAGTACTAACATCTACTTATATGAAAGTTTTGAAATTTTCAAAATACTTAAGAAATGTGTTGCTGCTAACGAAATGCAAGCTAAAAACACTTAAACGTATGAAAACTTTGGTCAGCCATACAAAACCACTAAGCGAAGCTAAAAGACACTGACAAAGTTTCATACAAGTACTAACATCTACTTATATGAAAGTTTTGAAATTTTCAAAATACTTAAAAAATGTGTTGCTGCTAACGAAATGCAAGCTAAAAACACTTAAACGTATGAAAACTTTGGTCAGCCATACAAAACCACTAAGCGTAGCTAACAGACACTGACAAAGTTTCATACAAGTACTAACATCTACTTATATGAAAGTTTTGAAATTTTCAAAATACTTAAAAAATGTGTTGCTGCTAACGAAATGCAAGATAAAAACACTTAAACGTATGAAAACTTTGGTCAGCCATACAAAACCACTAAGCGAAGCTAACAGGCACTGACAAAGTTTCATACAAGTACTAACATCTACTTATATGAAAGTTTTGAAATTTTCAAAATACTTAAAAAATATGTTGCTGCTAACGAAATGCAAGCTAAAAACACTTAAACGTATGAAAACTTTGGTCATCCATACAAAACCACTAAGCGTAGCTAACAGACACTGACAAAGTTTCATACAAGTACTAACATCTACTTATATGAAAGTTTTGAAATTTTCAAAATACTTAAAAAATGTGTTGCTGCTAACTAAATGCAAGCTAAAAACACTTAAACGTATGAAAACTTTGGTCAGCCATACAAAACCACTAAGCGAAGCTAACAGACACTGACAAAGTTTCATACAAGTACTAACATCTACTTATATGAAAGTTTTGAAATTTTCAAAATACTTAAAAAATATGTTGCTGCTAACGAAATGCAAGCTAAAAACACTTAAACGTATGAAAACTTTGGTCAGCCATACAAAACCACTAAGCGAAGCTAACAAACACTGACAAAGTTTCATACAAGTACAAACTTCCATACAAGTACAGTTTGTACTTGTATGAAAGTTTCTACTTGTATGAAACTTTGTACTTGTTTGGAAGTTTGTATTTGTATGAAAGTTTCTACTTGTATGAAACTTTGTACTTGTATGAAAGTTTGTATCTTGTACTTGTATGGAAGTTTGTATCTTCATACATTTTTCGTCATGTGAGGTGAGCGGGTCAGAAAACAATTTTAAGGAACGTATGAAAACTTTGGTCAGCCATACAAAACCACTAAGCGTAGCTACCAGACACTGACAAAGTTTCATACTAGTACTGACATCTACTTATATGAAAGTTTTGAAATTTTCAAAATACTTAAAAAATGTGTTGCTACTAATGAAATGCAAGCTAAAAACACTTAAACGTATGAAAACTTTGGTCAGCCATACAAAACCACTAAGCGAAGCCAACAAGCACTGACAAAGTTTCATACAAGTACTAACATCTACTTATATGAAAGTTTTGAAATTTTCAAAATACTTAAAAAATGTGTTGCTGCTAACGAAATGCAAGCTAAAAACACTTAAACGTATGAAAACTTTGGTCAGCCATACAAAACCACTAAGCGAAGCTAACAGACACTGACAAAGTTTCATACAAGTACTAACATCTACTTATATGAAAGTTTTGAAATTTTCAAAGTACTTAAAAAATGTGTTGCTGCTAACGAAATGCAAGCTAAAAACACTTAAACGTATGAAAACTTTGGTCAGCCATACAAAACCACTAAGCGTAGCTAACAGACACTGAAAAAGTTTCATACAAGTACTAACGTCTACTTATATGAAAGTTTTGAAATTTTCAAAATACTTAAAAAATGTGTTGCTGCTAACGAAATGCAAGCTAAAAACACTTAAACGTATGAAAACTTTGGTCAGCCATACAAAACCACTAAGCGAAGCTAACAGACACTGACAAAGTTTCATACAAGTACTAACATCTACTTATATGAAAGTTTTGAAATTTTCAAAATACTTAAAAAATGTGTTGCTGCTAATGAAATGCAAGCTAAAAACACTTAAACGTATGAGAACTTTGGTCAGCCATACAAAACCACTAAGCGAAGCTAAAAGACACTGACAAAGTTTCATACAAGTACTAACATCTACTTATATGAAAGTTTTGAAATTTTCAAAATACTTAAAAAATGTGTTGCTGCTAACGAAATGCAAGCTAAAAACACTTAAACGTATGAAAACTTTGGTCAGCCATACAAAACCACTAAGCGAAGCTAACAGACACTGACAAAGTTTCATACAAGTACTGTTGCTGCTAATGAAATGCAAGCTAAAACAAGTAAGGAAGGCTAAGTTCGGGTGTAACCGAACATTACATACTCAGTTGAGAGCTATGGAGACAAAATAAGGAAAATCACCATGTAGGAAAATGAACCTAGGGTAACCTTGGAATGTGGTTGTATGACATGTGTATCAAATGGAAGGTATTAAAGAGTATTTTAAGAGAGAGTAGGCCATAGTTCTATGGATGGACGCCATTTAGGAATATCGCCATAAAGGTGGACCAGGGCTGACTCTAGAATTTGTTTGTACGATATGGGTATCAAATGAAAGGTGTTACTGAGCATTTTAAGAGGGAGTGGGCCTTAGGTCTATCGGTGGACGCCCTTTCGAGATATCGCCATTAAGGTGGACCAGGGGTGACTCTAGAATGTGTTTGTAGGATATGGGTATCAAATGAAAGGTGGTAATGAGTATTTTAAAAGGGAATGGGCTTTAGTTCTATAGGTGAACGCCTTTTCGAGAAATCGCCATAAAGGTGGACCAGGGGTGACTCTAGAATATGTTTGTACGATATGGGTATCAAAGGAAAGCTGTTAATGAGTATTTTGAAAAGGAGTGATCCTTAGTCCATAGGTGGCCGCCGTTTCGAGATATCGCCATAAAGGTGGACCAGGGGTGTCTCTAGAATGTGTTTGTACGATATGGGAATCAAATGAAAGGTGTTACTGAGCATTTTAAGAGGGAGTGGGCATTAGGTCTATAGGTGGACGCCTTTTCGAGATATTGCCATTAGGGTGGGCCAGGGGTGACTCTAGAATGTTTGTACGATATGGGTATAAAACGAAAAGTGTTACTGAGCATTTTAAGAGGGAGTGGGCAATAGGTCTATAGGTGGACGCCTTTTCGAAATGTCGCCATTAGGGTGGGCCAGGGGTGACTCTAGAATGTGTTTGTATGATATGGGTATCAAATGAAAGATGGTAATGAGTATCTTAAAAGGGAGTAATCCTTAGTTCTATAGGTGGACGCCTTTTCGATATATCGCCATAAAGGTGGACCAAGGGTGACTCTAGAATGTTTGTACGATATGGGTATCAAACGAAAGGTGTTACTGAGCATTTTAAGAGGGAGTGGGCATTAGGTCTATAAGTGGACGCCTTTTCGAGATATCGTCATTAGGGTGGGCGAGGGGTGACTCTAGAATGTGTTTGTACGATATGGGTATCAAACGAAAGGTGTTACTGAGCATTTTAAGAGGGAGTGGGCATTAGGTCTATAGGTGGACGTCTTTTCGAGATATCGCCATTAGTGTGGGCCAGGGGTGACTCTATAATGTTTGTGCGATATGGGTATCAAACGAAAGGTGTTACTGAGCATTTTAAGAGGGAGTGGGCATTAGGTCTATAGGTGGACGCCTTTTCGAGATATCGCCATTAGGGTGGGCCAGGGGTGACTCTAGAATGTGTTTGTACGATATGGGTATCAAATGAAAGGTGGTAATGAGTATTTTAAAAGGGAGTAATCCTTAGTTCTATATGTGGACGCCTTTTCGAGATATCGCCATAAAGGTGGACCAAGGGTGACTCTAGAATGTTTGTACGATATGGGTATCAAACGAAAGGTGTTACTGAGCATTTTAAGAGGGAGTGGGCATTAGGTCTATAGGTGGACGCCTTTTCGAGATATCGCCATAAAGGTGGACCAAGGGTGACTCTAGAATGTTTGTACGATATGGGTATCAAACGAAAGGTGTGACTGAGCATTTTAAGAGGGAGTGGGCATTAGGTCTATAGGTGGACGCCTTTTCGAGATATCGCCATTAGGGTGGGCCAGGGGGACTCTAGAATGTTTGTACGATATGGGTATCAAACGAAATGTGTTACTGAGCATTTTAAGAGGGAGTGGGCATTAGGTCTATAGGTGGCCTTTTCGAGACATCGCCAATAGGGTGGGCCAGGGGTGACTCTAGAATGTTTGTACGATATGGGTATCAAACGAAAGGTGTTACTGAGCATTTTAAGAGGGAGTGAACATTAGGTCTATAGGTGGACGCCTTTTCGAGATATCGCCATTAGGGTGGGCCAGAGGTGACTCTAGAATGTTTGTACGATATGGGTATCAAACGAAAGGTGTTACTGAGCATTTTAAGAGGGAGTGGGTATTAGGTCTATAGGTGGACGCCTTTTCGAGATATCGCCATTAGGGTGGGCCGGGGGTGACTCTAGAATGTGTTTGTACGATATGGATATCAAATTAAAGGTATTAATGAGGGTTTTAAAAGCGAGTGGCCCTTAGATGTATATGTGAAGGTGTTCTCGCGATATCGACCAAAATGTGGACCAGGTGATCCAGAAAATCATCTGTCGGGTACTGCTAATTTATTTATATATGCAATACCACTAACAGTATTCCTGCCAAGATTCCAAGGGCTGTTGATTTTGCCTTGTAGAACTTTTTCATTTTCTTCTACTTAATATGGTAGGTGTCACACCCATTTTACAAAATTTTTTCCAAAGTTATATTTTGCGTCAATAAACCAATCCAGTTACCATGTTTCATCCCTTTTTTCGTATTTGGTATAGAATTATGGCATTTTTTTCATTTTTCGTAATTTTCGATATCGATAAAGTGGGCGTGGTTATGGTCGGATTTCGGCTATTTTTTATACCGAGATAAAGTGAGTTCAGATAAGTAGGTGGGCTAAGTTTAGTAAAGATATATCGGTTTTTGCTCAAGTTATTGTGTTAACAGCCGAGCGGAAGGACAGACGGTGGACTGTGCATAAAAACTGGGCGTGGCTTCCACCGATTTCGGCCATTTTCACAGAGAACAGTTACCGTCATAGAATCTATGTACCTACCAAATTTGAGAAGGATTGGTAAATTTTTGTTCGACTTATGGCATTAAAAGTATTCTAGACAAACTAAATGAAAATGGGCGGAGCCACGCCCATTTTGAAATTTTCTTTTATTTTTGTATTTTGTTGCATCATATCATTACAGGAGTTGAATTTTGACTTAATTTACTTATATACAGTAAAGATATTAAATTTTTTGTTAAAATTTGAATTAAAAAATTTTTTTTTTAAAAAGTGGGCGTGTTCTTCATCCAATTTTGCTAATTTTTATTTAGCACATATATAGTAATAGTAGCAGCGTTCCTGCCAAATTTCATCATGATATCTTCAACGACTGCCAAATTACAGCTTGCAAAACTTTTAAATTACCTTCTTGTAAAAGTGGGCGGTGCCACGCCCATTGTCCAAAATCTTACTAATTTTCTATTCTGCGTCATAACGTCAACCCATCTGCCAAGTTTCATCGCCTTAATTGCCTTTGGCAATGAATTATCGCATTTTTTCGGTTTTTCGAAATTTTCGATATCGAAAAAGTGGGCGTGGTTATAGTCCGATATCGTTCATTTTAAATAGCGATCTGAGATGAGTGCCCAGGAATCTACATACCAAATTTCATCAAGATAGCTCAAAATTTACTCAAGTTATCGTGTTAACGGACGGACGGACGGACGGACGGACGGACGGACGGACGGACGGACGGACGGACGGACGGACATGGCTCAATCAAATTTTTTTTCGATCCTGATTATTTTGATATATGGAAGTCTATATCTATCTCGATTCCTTTATATATGTACAACCAACCGTTATCCAATCAAACTTAATATACTCTGTGAGCTCTGCTCAACTGAGTATAAACACTTAAACGTATGAGAACTTTGGTCAGCCATACAAAACCACTGAGCGAAGCTAAAAGGCACTGACAAAGTTTCATACAAGTACTAACATCTACTTATATGAAAGTTTTGAAATTTTCAAAATACTTAAAAAATGTGTTGCTGCTAACGAAATGCAAGCTAAAAACACTTAAACGTATGAAAACTTTGATCAGCCATACAAAACCACTAAGCGTAGCTAACAGACACTGACAAAGTTTCATACAAGTACTAACATCTACTTATATGAAAGTTTTGAAATTTTCAAAATACTTAAAAAATGTGTTGCTGCTAACGAAATGCAAGCTAAAAACACTTAAACGTATGAAAACTTTGGTCAGCCATACAAAACCACTAAGCGAAGCTAACAGACACTGACAAAGTTTCATACAAGTACTGTTGCTGCTAATGAAATGCAAGCTAAAAACACTTAAACGTATGAGAACTTTGGTCAGCCATACAAAACCACTAAGCGAAGCTAAAAGACACTGACAAAGTTTCATACAAGTACTAACATCTACTTATATGAAAGTTTTGAAATTTTCAAAATACTTAAAAAATGTGTTGCTGCTAACGAAATGCAAGCTAAAAACACTTAAACGTATGAAAACTTTGGTCAGCCATACAAAACCACTAAGCGAAGCTAACAGACACTGACAAAGTTTCATACAAGTACTAACATCTACTTATATGAAAGTTTTGAAATTTTCAAAATACTTAAAAAATGTGTTGCTGCTAACGAAATGCAAGCTAAAAACACTTAAACGTATGAAAACTTTGGTCAGCCATACAAAACCACTAAGCGTAGCTAACAGACACTGACAAAGTTTCATACAAGTACTAACATCTACTTATATGAAAGTTTTGAAATTTTCAAAATACTTAAAAAATGTGTTGCTGCTAACGAAATGCAAGCTAAAAACACTTAAACGTATGAAAACTTTGGTCAGCCATACAAAACCACTAAGCGAAGCTAACAGGCACTGACAAAGTTTCATACAAGTACTAACATCTACTTATATGAAAGTTTTGAAATTTTCAAAATACTTAAAAAATATGTTGCTGCTAACGAAATGCAAGCTAAAAACACTTAAACGTATGAAAACTTTGGTCAGCCATACAAAACCACTAAGCGAAGCTAACAAACACTGACAAAGTTTCATACAAGTACAAACTTCCATACAAGTACAGTTTGTACTTGTATGAAAGTTTCTACTTGTATGAAACTTTGTACTTGTTTGGAAGTTTGTATTTGTATGAAAGTTTCTACTTGTATGAAACTTTGTACTTGTATGAAAGTTTGTATCTTGTAGTTGTATGAAAGTTTGTATCTTCATACATTTTTCGTCATGTGAGGTGAGCGAGTCAGAAAACAATTTTAATAAACGTATGAAAACTTTGGTCAGCCATACAAAACCACTAAGCGTAGCTAACAGACACTGACAAAGTTTCATACAAGTACTAACATCTACTTATATGAAAGTTTTGAAATTTTCAAAATACTTCAAGAATGTGTTGCTACTATCGAAATGCAAGCTAAAAACAGTTAAACGTATGAAAACTTTGGTCAGCCATACAAAACCACTAAGCGAAGCTAACAGACACTAACAAAGTTTCATACAAGTACTAACATCTACTTATATGAAAGTTTTGAAATTTTCAAAATACTTAAAAAATGTGTTGCTGCTAACTAAATGCAAGCTAAAAACACTTAAACGTATGAAAACTTTGGTCAGCCATACAAAACCACTAAGCGAAGCTAACAGACACTGACAAAGTTTCATACAAGTACTAACATCTAATTATATGAAAGTTTTGAAATTTTCAAAGTACTTAAAAAATGTGTTGCTGCTAACGAAATACAAGCTAAAAACACTTAAACGTATGAAAACTTTGGTCAGCCATACAAAACTACTAAGCGAAGCTAAAAGACACTGACAAAGTTTCATACAAGTACTAACATCTACTTATATGAAAGTTTTGAAATTTTCAAAATACTTAAAAAATGTGTTGCTGCTAACGAAATGCAAGCTAAAGACACTTAAACGTATGAAAACTTTGGTCAGCCATACAAAACCACTAAGCGTAGCTAACAGGCACTGACAAAGTTTCATACAAGTACTAACATCTACTTATATGAAAGTTTTGAAATTTTCAAAATACTTAAAAAATGTGTTGCTGCTAACGAAATGCAAGCTAAAAACACTTAAACGTATGAAAACTTTGGTCAGCCATACAAAACCACTAAGCGTAGCTAACAGACACTGACAAAGTTTCATACAAGTACTAACATCTACTTATATGAAAGTTTTGAAATTTTCAAAATACTTAAAAAATGTGTTGCTGCTAACGAAATGCAAGCTAAAAACACTTAAACGTATGAAAACTTTGGTCAGCCATACAAAACCACTAAGCGAAGCTAAAAGACACTAACAAAGTTTCATACAAGTACAAACTTCCATACAAGTACAGTTTGTACTTGTATGAAAGTTTCTACTTGTATGAAACTTTGTACTTGTTTGGAAGTTTGTATTTGTATGAAAGTTTCTACTTGTATGAAACTTTGTACTTGTATGAAAGTTTGTATCTTGTACTTGTATGAAAGTTTGTATCTTCATACATTTTTCGCCATGTGAGGTGAGCGAGTCAGAAAACAATTTTAGGTAATGTATGAAAACTTTGGTCAGCCATACAAAACCACTAAGCGTAGCTAACTGGCACTGACAAAGTTTCATACAAGTACCAACATCTACTTATATGAAAGTTTTGAAATTTTCAAAATACTTAAAAAATGTGTTGCTGCTAACGAAATGCAAGCTAAAAACACTTAAACGTATGAAAACTTTGGTCAGCCATACAAAACCACTAAGCGAAGCTAACAGACACTGACAAAGTTTCATACAAGTACTAACATCTACTTATATGAAAGTTTTGAAATTTTCGAAATACTTCAAAAATGTGTTTCTACTATCGAAATGCAAGGTAAAAACAATTAAACGTATGAAAACTTTGTGTTGCGACTAACGAAGTGCAAACTAGCATTGCACTGAGGCCGCGCACATATAAAAAATGTATGAAAATTAGTTTTAGCTAAGCAAAACTAAGTAAAAATAAGCAAATTTAAGCTTATTAACTCAAATATTAATACATCAAAGTGTTGATATTTGATATAATTCCTAGTAAGACTGTTAGTTAAATTAGAAGATGTTGATCATATAATGGTTTTCATATTCTAAACTAACAGTCAAAATTTTAGTATGAGAAAATTTCTCATACGAAAAATGTGTTGCGACCAATGAAGTGCAAGGAGGTAACATTGCACTGAGGCCGCACACATATAAAAATGTATGAAAATTAGTTTTAGCTAAGCAAAACTAAGTAAAAATAAGCAAATTTAAGCTTATTAACTCAAATATTAATACATCAAGTGTTGATATTTGATATAATTCCTAGTAAGACTGTTAGTTAAATTAGAAAATGTTGATCATATATTGGTTTTCATATTCTAAACTAACTGTCAAATTTTAGTATGAGAAAGTTTCTCATACAAGTACTAATTAGTACATATATGAAAGTTTTAAAATTTTCAAAATACTATTAAAATGTGTTGCGGCCGCGCACATATAAAAAATAACATGTATGAAAATTTTGACTTCAATGTGTTTCTAAAAAAAACTTGTATGTTAACTTTACTCATCATCAAGAAGCAAGCAGATGCTTTTTAAAATATTTTATTAATTAAATTTCCTAGAAGAATTAAGTTTACTGAAAGAATTGCAAAAGTGAAGAAATTAAAGTAAGTGCGGGTAAACAAACGGTGGCGGGAGTAACTATGACTCTCTTAAGATCGCCAAATGCCTCGTCATCTTACTTTTAAAATGTGTTGCGACCAATGAAGTGCAAGTAGGTAACATTGCACTGAGGCCGCGCACATATAAAAATGTATGAAAATTAGTTTTAGCTAAGCAAAACTAAGTAAAAATAAGCAAATTTAAGCTTATTAAATCAAATATTAATACATCAAAGTGTTGATATTTGATATAATTCCTAGTAAGACTGTTAGTTAAATTAGAAGATGTTGATCATATAATGGTTTTCATATTCTAAACTAACAGTCAAATTTTAGTATGAGAAAATTTCTCATACGAAAAATGTGTTGCGACCAATGAAGTGCAAGAAGGTAACATTGCACTGAGGCCGCACACATATAAAAATGTATGAAAATTAGTTTTAGCTAAGCAAAACTAAGTAAAAATAAGCCAATTTAAGCTTATTAAATTAAATATTAATACATCAAAGTGTTGATATTTGATATAATTCCTAGTAAGACTGTTAGTTAAATTAGAATATGTTGATCATATAATGGTTTTCATATTCTAAACTAACAGTCAAATTTTAGAGGCGCTTGTTAGAGCTGCGGCAACAAGTACTCTATAAAAATGATGCTTGTATGAAAGTTTCCTAGAAGAAATGAAAAAGTGAAGAAATTAAAGTAGGTGCGGGTAAACAAACGGTGGCGGGAGTAACTATGACTCTCTTAAGATCGCCAAATGCCTCGTCATCTTACTTTTAAAATGTGTTGCGACCAATGAAGTGCAAGTAGGTAACATTGCACTGAGGCCGCGCACATATAAAAATGTATGAAAATTAGTTTTAGCTAAGCAAAACTAAGTAAAAGTAAGCAAATTTAAGCTTATTAAATCAAATATTAATACATCAAAGTGTTGATATTTGATATAATTCCTAGTAAGACTGTTAGTTAAATTAGAAGATGTTGATCATATAATGGTTTTCATATTCTAAACTAACAGTCAAATATTAGTATGAGAAAATTTCTCATACGAAAAATGTGTTGCGACCAATGAAGTGCAAGGAGGTAACATTGCACTGAGGCCGCACACATATAAAAATGTATGAAAATTAGTTTTAGCTAAGCAAAACTAAGTAAAAATAAGCAAATTTAAGCTTATTAACTCAAATATTAATACATCAAGTGTTGATATTTGATATAATTCCTAGTAAGACTGTTAGTTAAATTAGAAAATGTTGATCATATATTGGTTTTCATATTCTAAACTAACAGTCAAATTTTAGAGGCGCTTGTTAGAGCTGCGGCAACAAGTACTCTATAAAAATGATAGCTTGTATGAAAGTTTTCTAGAAGAAATGAAAAAGTGAAGAAATTAAAGTAAGTGCGGGTAAACAAACGGTGGCGGGAGTAACTATGACTCTCTTAAGATCGCCAAATGCCTCGTTATCTTACTTTTAAAATGTGTTGCGACCAATGAAGTGCAAGTATGTAAATTTGCACTGAGGCCGCGCACATATAAAAATGTATGAAAATTAGTTTTAGCTAAGCAAAACTAAGTAAAAATAAGCAAATTTAAGCTTATTAACTCAAATATTAATACATCAAAGTGTTGATATTTGATATAATTCCTAGTAAGACTGTTAGTTAAATTAGAAGATGTTGATCATATAATGGTTTTCATATTCTAAACTAACTGTCAAATTTTAGTATGAGAAAGTTTCTCATACAAGTACTAAGTAGTACATATATGAAAGTTTTAAAATTTTCAAAATACTGTTAAAATGTGTTGCGGCCGCGCACATATAAAAAATAACATGTATGAAAATTTTGACTTCAATGTGTTTCTAAAAAAACTTGTATGTTAACTTTACTCATCATCAAGAAGCAAGCAGATGCTTTTTAAAATATTTTATTAATATAAATTCGATATAAATGAAATTTTTAATTTCATATCATAGAAAAAATATACATTTTATAATAAATGTATATGTTTCATGTAATGGAAATTTAAGTAAATGTATGGTATATAAAAATAATTTTATTACTGAAATACCAAAATGAATAAATATCGTTCTTAAATATACAAGAGAACGAAAATTCTTTATTCAATAAATAATTGTAAAATTAAATACTACAATAAAGTACAAATGAAGCAACAAAAATTTTGTTAGCTGAACTTTATTATATTTGGGCTAATAAAGTCGATATATTTATACAGATGTGTTTTAAGCGACCAATGAAAGTAAGTGAGGTTTTCCTTACCTAGGCCGCTTACACAAAATATATTAGCGAAGCTCATATATATATAACTTGTTCACTTTCATTATTTAAATCGTTGCTTGTACGGTAGTATTATTTACAAAGAGAAAAATGTAAATGAAATATTACAATAATGTACAAATAAAGCAACTAAAATTTTGTTAGTTGAACTTTATTATATTTGGGCTAATAAAGTCGATATATTTATACAGAAGTGTTTTAAGCGACCAATGAAAGTAAGTGAGGTTTTCCTTACCTAGGCCGCTTACACAAAATATATTAGCGAAGTTCATATATATATAACTTGTTCACTTTCATTATTTAAATTGTTGCTTGTACGGTAGTATTATTTACAAAGAGAAAAATGTAAATGAAATATTACAATAATGTACAAATAAAGCAACTAAAATTTTGTTAGTTGAACTTTATTATATTTGGGCTAATAAAGTCGATATATTTATACAGATGTGTTTTAAGCGACCAATGAAAGTAAGTGAGGTTTTCCTTACCTAGGCCGCTTACACAAAATATATTAGCGAAGCTCATATATATATAACTTGTTCACTTTCATTATTTAAATCGTTGCTTGTACGGTAGTATTATTTACAAAGAGAAAAATGTAAATGAAATATTACAATAATGTACAAATAAAGCAACTAAAATTTTGTTAGTTGAACTTTATTATATTTGGGCTAATAAAGTCGATATATTTATACAGAAGTGTTTTAAGCGACCAATGAAAGTAAGTGAGGTTTTCCTTACCTAGGCCGCTTACACAAAATATATTAGCGAAGCTCATATATATATAACTTGTTCACTTTCATTATTTAAATTGTTGCTTGTACGGTAGTATTATTTACAAAGAGAAAAATGTAAATGAAATATTACAATGAAGCACAGCACAAATAAAGCAACAAAAATTTTGTTAGCTGAACTTTATTATATTTGGGTTAATAAAGTCGATATATTTATACAGATG
>NC_090324.1:165364544-165394544 GCF_040869045.1 Eurosta solidaginis
GTAAAATAATCTTATCTGGTAAAGCGAATGATTAGAGGCGTTAGGGTCGAAACGATCTTAACCTATTCTCAAACTTTAAATGGGTAAGAACCTCACCTTTCTTGATATGAAGGTTGAGGTTATGATATAATGTGCCCAGTGGGCCACTTTTGGTAAGCAGAACTGGCGCTGTGGGATGAACCAAACGTAATGTTACGGTGCCCAAATTAACAACTCATGCAGATACCATGAAAGGCGTTGGTTGCTTAAAACAGCAGGACGGTGGACATGGAAGTCGTAATCCGCTAAGGAGTGTGTAACAACTCACCTGCCGAAGCAACTAGCCCTTAAAATGGATGGCGCTTAAGTTGTATACCTATACATTACCGCTAAAGTAGATGATTTATAATACAATTTCGATTGAATTATAAATTTTGAAACTTTAGTGAGTAGGAGGGTACAATGGTGTGCATAGAAGTGTTTGGCGTAAGCCTGCATGGAGCCGCCATTGGTACAGATCTTGGTGGTAGTAGCAAATAATCGAATGAGACCTTGGAGGACTGAAGTGGAGAAGGGTTTCGTGTGAACAGTGGTTGATCACGAGTTAGTCGGTCCTAAGTTCAAGGCGAAAGCCGAAAATTTTCAAGTTTAAATTACAAAAAAAATATATATATATATATATATATATATATAATAAAATTTAAACACTTGAATAATTTTGAACGAAAGGGAATACGGTTCCAATTCCGTAACCTGTTGAGTATCCGTTTGTTATTAAAAATGGGCCTTGTGCTCATCCTGGCAACAGGAACGACCATAAAGAAGCCGTCGAGAGATATCGGAAGAGTTTTCTTTTCTGTTTTATAGTCGTACTACCATGGAAGTCTTTCGAAGAGAGATATGGTAGATGGACTAGAAGAGCATGACATTTACTGTTGTGTCGATATTTTCTCCTCGGACCTTGAAAATTTATGGTGGGGTCACGCAAACTTCTCAACAGGCCGTACCGATATCCGCAGCTGGTCTCCAAGGTGAAGAGTCTCTAGTCGATAGAATAATGTAGGTAAGGGAAGTCGGCAAATTAGATCCGTAACTTCGGGATAAGGATTGGCTCTGAAGATTGAGATAATCGGGCTTGATTGGGAAGCAATATCATGGTTTTATGTACTCGTTCTGGGTAAATAGAAAACTTCGGTTTTTGTTCCCCGGATAGTAGTTACGTAGCCAATTGTGGAACTTTCTTGCTAAAATTTTTAAAGTTATATACATTTTTTATTAAGTGTTATATATTCTTTTTAAATTATAACGATTATCAATTAACAATCAATTCAGAACTGGCACGGACTTGGGGAATCCGACTGTCTAATTAAAACAAAGCATTGTGATGGCCCTAGCGGGTGTTGACACAATGTGATTTCTGCCCAGTGCTCTGAATGTCAAAGTGAAGAAATTCAAGTAAGCGCGGGTAAACGGCGGGAGTAACTATGACTCTCTTAAGGTAGCCAAATGCCTCGTCATCTAATTAGTGACGCGCATGAATGGATTAACGAGATTCCCACTGTCCCTTTCAACTATCTAGCGAAACCACAGCCAAGGGAACGGGCTTGGAATAATTAGCGGGGAAAGAAGACCCTGTTGAGCTTGACTCTAGTCTGGCAGTGTAAGGAGACATAAGAGGTGTAGTATAAGTGGGAGATATATAATTTCGGTTATTTATCGTCAATGAAATACCACTACTCTTATTGTTTCCTTACTTACTTGATTAAGTGGAACGTGTATCATTGCCTAGCCATATTAAGGATATATTTATATATCTTATGGTATTGGGTTTTGATGCAAGCTTCTTGATCAAAGTACCACGAGTTTGTTATATAATTGTAAACATATTTTAATGAGAAATGATAACATTTTTCGATGTTATTATCATAATTAAAATTTGGTATAACTCCAACACTCAGGTATGATCCAATTCAAGGACATTGCCAGGTGGGGAGTTTGACTGGGGCGGTACATCTCTCAAATAATAACGGAGGTGTCCCAAGGCCAGCTCAGTGCGGACAGAAA
Source organism: Eurosta solidaginis (assembly GCF_040869045.1). Lineage (NCBI taxonomy): Eukaryota > Metazoa > Arthropoda > Insecta > Diptera > Tephritidae > Eurosta > Eurosta solidaginis. The sequence goes on from NC_090324.1 coordinate 165,366,588, forward strand.
CCACACATAGAGCAAAAGGGCAAATGCTGACTTGATCTCGGTGTTCAGTACGCACAGAGACAGCAAAAGCTCGGCCTATCGATCCTTTTGGTTTAAAGAGTTTTTAATAAGAGGTGTCAGAAAAGTTACCACAGGGATAACTGACTTGTGGCAGCCAAGCGTTCATAGCGACGTTGCTTTTTGATCCTTCGATATCGGCTCTTCCTATCATTGTGAAGCAAAATTCACCAAGCGTTGGATTGTTCACCCATTCAAGGGAACGTGAGCTGGGTTTAGACCGTCGTGAGACAGGTTAGTTTTACCCTACTAATGACAAAATATTATTGCGACAGCATTCCTGCGTAGTACGAGAGGAACCGCAGGTACGGACCAATGGTACAATACTTGTTCGAGCGAACAGTGGTATGATGCTACGTCCGTTGGATTATGCCTGAACGCCTCTAAGGTTGTATCCGTGCTGGACTGCAATGATAAATATGGGGCAAATTGCATTGTATGGCTTCTCTAAATCATTTAAAGTTTATAAATTTAATTTATAAACGACAAAATGAATATATGTGATGCCAATGTTATTTATAACATAGCAAATGCGGGAGGATTCAAATATCACCCGTATGCCGCGCTAGTTATATATAAAAACATTATTTAATACAATGACAATGCCTAGAATCAATTGTAAACGACTTTGGTAACGGGCAAGGTGTTGTAAGTGGTAGAGCAGCTGCCATACTGCGATCCACTGAAGCTTAACCTTTGCTTGATGATTCGAAAACAATTTATTGGAATTAATTTTCCAATTTATTATTGTTTTGATGTAATCATCTTATAAAAATATGCATATTTAAAATATGCAATATAATGAGAGGCGCTTGTTTAGGGGCCAAGTCCTCTATAAAAATGATGAAAAAGCAAATATTGTAATCTACTACAATAAAGTACAAATAAAGCAACAAAAATTTTGTTAGTTGAACTTTATTATATTTGGGCTAATAAAGTCGATATATTTATACAGATGTGTTTTAAGCGACCAATGAAAGTAAGTGAGGTTTTCCTTACCTAGGCCGCTTACACAAAATATATTAGCGAAGTTCATATATATATAACTTGTTCACTTTCATTATTTAAATTGTTGCTTGTACGGTAGTATTATTTACAAAGAGAAAAATGTAAATGAAATATTACAATAATGTACAAATAAAGCAACTAAAATTTTGTTAGTTGAACTTTATTATATTTGGGCTAATAAAGTCGATATATTTATACAGATGTGTTTTAAGCGACCAATGAAAGTAAGTGAGGTTTTCCTTACCTAGGCCGCTTACATAAAATATATTAGCGAAGCTCATATATATATAACTTGTTCACTTTCATTATTTAAATTGTTGCTTGTACGGTAGTATTATTTACAAAGAGAAATATGTAAATGAAATATTATAATAATGTACAAATAAAGCAACTAAAATTTTGTTAGTTGAACTTTATTATATTTGGGCTAATAAAGTCGATATATTTATACAGATGTGCTTAGTGGTTTTGTATGGCTGACCAAAGTTTTCATACGTTTAAGTGTTTTTAGCTTGCATTTCGTTAGCAGCAACATATTTTTTAAGTATTTTGAAAATTTCAAAACTTTCATATAAGTAGATGTTAGTACTTGTATGAAACTTTGTCAGTGTCTGTTAGCTTCGCTTAGTGGTTTTGTATGGCTGACCAAAGTTTTCATACGTTTAAGTGTTTTTAGCTTGCATTTAGTTAGCAGCAACACATTTTTTAAGTATTTTGAAAATTTCAAAACTTTCATATAAGTAGATGTTAGTACTTGTATGAAACTTTGTCAGTGTCTGTTAGCTACGCTTAGTGGTTTTGTATGGCTGACCAAAGTTTTCATACGTTTAAGTGTTTTTAGCTTGCATTTCGTTAGCAGCAACATATTTTTTAAGTATTTTGAAAATTTCAAAACTTTCATATAAGTAGATGTTAGTACTTGTATGAAACTTTGTCAGTGCCTGTTAGCTTCGCTTAGTGGTTTTGTATGGCTGACCAAAGTTTTCATACGTTTAAGTGTTTTTATCTTGCATTTCGTTAGCAGCAACACATTTTTTAAGTATTTTGAAAATTTCAAAACTTTCATATAAGTAGATGTTAGTACTTGTATGAAACTTTGTCAGTGTCTGTTAGCTACGCTTAGTGGTTTTGTATGGCTGACCAAAGTTTTCATACGTTTAAGTGTTTTTAGCTTGCATTTCGTTAGCAGCAACACATTTTTTAAGTATTTTGAAAATTTCAAAACTTTCATATAAGTAGATGTTAGTACTTGTATGAAACTTTGTCAGTGTCTTTTAGCTTCGCTTAGTGGTTTTGTATGGCTGACCAAAGTTTTCATACGTTTAAGTGTTTTTAGCTTGCATTTCGTTAGCAGCAACACATTTTTTAAGTATTTTGAAAATTTCAAAACTTTCATATAAGTAGATGTTAGTACTTGTATGAAACTTTGTCAGTGTCTGTTAGCTTCGCTTAATGGTTTTGTATGGCTGACCAAAGTTTTCATACGTTTAAGTGTTTTTAGCTTGCATTTCGATAGTAGCAACACATTTTTTAAGTATTTTGAAAATTTCAAAACTTTCATATAAGTAGATGTCAGTACTTGTATGAAACTTTGTCAGTGTCTGTTAGCTTCGCTTAGTGGTTTTGTATGGCTGACCAAAGTTTTCATACGTTTAAGTGTTTTTAGCTTGCATTTCGTTAGCAGCAACACATTTTTTAAGTATTTTGAAAATTTCAAAACTTTCATATAAGTAGATGTTAGTACTTGTATGAAACTTTGTCAGTGTCTGTTAGCTTCGCTTAGTGGTTTTGTATGGGCTGACCAAAGTTTTCATACGTTTAAGTGTTTTTAGCTTGCATTTCGTTAGCAGCAACACATTTTTTTAAGTATTTTGAAAATTTCAAAACTTTCATATAAGTAGATGTTAGTACTTGTATGAAACTTTGTCAGTGTCTGTTAGCTACGCTTAGTGGTTTTGTATGGCTGACAAAAGTTTTCATACGTTTAAGTGTTTTTAGCTTGCATTTCGTTAGCAGCAACACATTTTTTAAGTATTTTGAAAATTTCAAAACTTTCATATAAGTAGATGTTAGTACTTGTATGAAACTTTGTCAGTGCCTGTTAGCTTCGCTTAGTGGTTTTGTATGGCTGACCAAAGTTTTCATACGTTTAAGTGTTTTTAGCTTGCATTTCGATAGTAGCAACACATTTTTGAAGTATTTTGAAAATTTCAAAACTTTCATATAAGTAGATGTTAGTACTTGTATGAAACTTTGTCAGTGTCTGTTAGCATCGCTTAGTGGTTTTGTATGGCTCACCAAAGTTTTCATACGTTTAAGTGTTTTTAGCTTGCATTTCGTTAGCAGCAACACATTTTTTAAGTATTTTGAAAATTTCAAAACTTTCATATAAGTAGATGTTAGTACTTGTATGAAACTTTGTCAGTGTCTTTTAGCTTCGCTCAGTGGTTTTGTATGGCTGACCAAAGTTCTCATACGTTTAAGTGTTTTTAGCTTGCATTTCATTAGCAGCAACAGTACTTGTATGAAACTTTGTCAGTGTCTGTTAGCTTCGCTTAGTGGTTTTGTATGGCTGACCAAAGTTTTCATACGTTTAAGTGTTTTTAGCTTGCATTTCGTTAGCAGCAACACATTTTTTAAGTATTTTGAAAATTTCAAAACTTTCATATAAGTAGATGTTAGTACTTGTATGAAACTTTGTCAGTGTCTTTTAGCTTCGCTTAGTGGTTTTGTATGGCTGACCAAAGTTCTCATACGTTTAAGTGTTTTTAGCTTGCATTTCATTAGCAGCAACACATTTTTTAAGTATTTTGAAAATTTCAAAACTTTCATATAAGTAGATGTTAGTACTTGTATGAAACTTTGTCAGTGTCTGTTAGCTTCGCTTAGTGGTTTTGTATGGCTGACCAAAGTTTTCATACGTTTAAGTGTTTTTAGCTTGCATTTCGTTAGCAGCAACACATTTTTTAAGTATTTTGAAAATTTCAAAACTTTCATATAAGTAGACGTTAGTACTTGTATGAAACTTTTTCAGTGTCTGTTAGCTACGCTTAGTGGTTTTGTATGGCTGACCAAAGTTTTCATACGTTTAAGTGTTTTTAGCTTGCATTTCGTTAGCAGCAACACATTTTTTAAGTACTTTGAAAATTTCAAAACTTTCATATAAGTAGATGTTAGTACTTGTATGAAACTTTGTCAGTGTCTGTTAGCTTCGCTTAGTGGTTTTGTATGGCTGACCAAAGTTTTCATACGTTTAAGTGTTTTTAGCTTGCATTTCGTTAGCAGCAACACATTTTTTAAGTATTTTGAAAATTTCAAAACTTTCATATAAGTAGATGTTAGTACTTGTATGAAACTTTGTCAGTGCTTGTTGGCTTCGCTTAGTGGTTTTGTATGGCTGACCAAAGTTTTCATACGTTTAAGTGTTTTTAGCTTGCATTTCATTAGTAGCAACACATTTTTTAAGTATTTTGAAAATTTCAAAACTTTCATATAAGTAGATGTCAGTACTAGTATGAAACTTTGTCAGTGTCTGGTAGCTACGCTTAGTGGTTTTGTATGGCTGACCAAAGTTTTCATACGTTCCTTAAAATTGTTTTCTGACCCGCTCACCTCACATGACGAAAAATGTATGAAGATACAAACTTCCATACAAGTACAAGATACAAACTTTCATACAAGTACAAAGTTTCATACAAGTAGAAACTTTCATACAAATACAAACTTCCAAACAAGTACAAAGTTTCATACAAGTAGAAACTTTCATACAAGTACAAACTGTACTTGTATGGAAGTTTGTACTTGTATGAAACTTTGTCAGTGTTTGTTAGCTTCGCTTAGTGGTTTTGTATGGCTGACCAAAGTTTTCATACGTTTAAGTGTTTTTAGCTTGCATTTCGTTAGCAGCAACATATTTTTTAAGTATTTTGAAAATTTCAAAACTTTCATATAAGTAGATGTTAGTACTTGTATGAAACTTTGTCAGTGTCTGTTAGCTTCGCTTAGTGGTTTTGTATGGCTGACCAAAGTTTTCATACGTTTAAGTGTTTTTAGCTTGCATTTAGTTAGCAGCAACACATTTTTTAAGTATTTTGAAAATTTCAAAACTTTCATATAAGTAGATGTTAGTACTTGTATGAAACTTTGTCAGTGTCTGTTAGCTTCGCTTAGTGGTTTTGTATGGCTGACCAAAGTTTTCATACGTTTAAGTGTTTTTAGCTTGCATTTAGTTAGCAGCAACACATTTTTTAAGTATTTTGAAAATTTCAAAACTTTCATATAAGTAGATGTTAGTACTTGTATGAAACTTTGTCAGTGTCTGTTAGCTTCGCTTAGTGGTTTTGTATGGGCTGACCAAAGTTTTCATACGTTTAAGTGTTTTTAGCTTGCATTTCGTTAGCAGCAACACATTTTTTAAGTATTTTGAAAATTTCAAAACTTTCATATAAGTAGATGTTAGTACTTGTATGAAACTTTGTCAGTGTCTGTTAGCTTCGCTTAGTGGTTTTGTATGGCTGACAAAAGTTTTCATACGTTTAAGTGTTTTTAGCTTGCATTTCGTTAGCAGCAACACATTTTTTAAGTATTTTGAAAATTTCAAAACTTTCATATAAGTAGATGTTAGTACTTGTATGAAACTTTGTCAGTGCCTGTTAGCTTCGCTTAGTGGTTTTGTATGGCTGACCAAAGTTTTCATACGTTTAAGTGTTTTTAGCTTGCATTTCGTTAGCAGCAACACATTTTTTAAGTATTTTGAAAATTTCAAAACTTTCATATAAGTAGATGTTAGTACTTGTATGAAACTTTGTCAGTGCCTGTTAGCTTCGCTTAGTGGTTTTGTATGGCTGATCAAAGTTTTCATACGTTTAAATGTTTTTAGCTTGTATTTCGTTACCAGCAACACATTTTTTAAGTACTTTGAAAATTTCAAAACTTTCATATAATTAGATGTTAGTACTTTATGAAACTTTGTCAGTGTCTGTTAGCTTCGCTTAGTGGTTTTGTATGGCTGACCAAAGTTTTCATACGTTTAAGTGTTTTTAGCTTGCATTTCGTTAGCAGCAACACATTTTTTAAGTATTTTGAAAATTTCAAAACTTTCATATAAGTAGATGTTAGTACTTGTATGAAACTTTGTCAGTGTCTTTTAGCTTCGCTTAGTGGTTTTGTATGGCTGACCAAAGTTCTCATACGTTTAAGTGTTTTTAGCTTGCATTTCATTAGCAGCAACACATTTTTTAAGTATTTTGAAAATTTCAAAACTTTCATATAAGTAGATGTTAGTACTTGTATGAAACTTTGTCAGTGTCTGTTAGCTACGCTTAGTGGTTTTGTATGGCTGATCAAAGTTTTCATACGTTTAAGTGTTTTTAGCTTGCATTTCGTTAGCAGCAACACATTTTTTAAGTATTTTGAAAATTTCAAAACTTTCATATAAGTAGATGTTAGTACTTGTATGAAACTTTGTCAGTGTCTTTTAGCTTCGCTCAGTGGTTTTGTATGGCTGACCAAAGTTCTCATACGTTTAAGTGTTTTTAGCTTGCATTTCATTAGCAGCAACAGTACTTGTATGAAACTTTGTCAGTGTCTGTTAGCTTCGCTTAGTGGTTTTGTATGGCTGACCAAAGTTTTCATACGTTTAAGTGTTTTTAGCTTGCATTTCGTTAGCAGCAACACATTTTTTAAGTATTTTGAAAATTTCAAAACTTTCATATAAGTAGATGTTAGTACTTGTATGAAACTTTGTCAGTGTCTTTTAGCTTCGCTTAGTGGTTTTGTATGGCTGACCAAAGTTCTCATACGTTTAAGTGTTTTTAGCTTGCATTTCATTAGCAGCAACACATTTTTTAAGTATTTTGAAAATTTCAAAACTTTCATATAAGTAGATGTTAGTACTTGTATGAAACTTTGTCAGTGTCTGTTAGCTTCGCTTAGTGGTTTTGTATGGCTGACCAAAGTTTTCATACGTTTAAGTGTTTTTAGCTTGCATTTCGTTAGCAGCAACACATTTTTTAAGTATTTTGAAAATTTCAAAACTTTCATATAAGTAGACGTTAGTACTTGTATGAAACTTTTTCAGTGTCTGTTAGCTACGCTTAGTGGTTTTGTATGGCTGACCAAAGTTTTCATACGTTTAAGTGTTTTTAGCTTGCATTTCGTTAGCAGCAACACATTTTTTAAGTACTTTGAAAATTTCAAAACTTTCATATAAGTAGATGTTAGTACTTGTATGAAACTTTGTCAGTGTCTGTTAGCTTCGCTTAGTGGTTTTGTATGGCTGACCAAAGTTTTCATACGTTTAAGTGTTTTTAGCTTGCATTTCGTTAGCAGCAACACATTTTTTAAATATTTTGAAAATTTCAAAACTTTCATATAAGTAGATGTTAGTACTTGTATCAAACTTTGTCAGTGCTTGTTGGCTTCGCTTAGTGGTTTTGTATGGCTGACCAAAGTTTTCATACGTTTAAGTGTTTTTAGCTTGCATTTCATTAGTAGCAACACATTTTTTAAGTATTTTGAAAATTTCAAAACTTTCATATAAGTAGATGTCAGTACTAGTATGAAACTTTGTCAGTGTCTGGTAGCTACGCTTAGTGGTTTTGTATGGCTGACCAAAGTTTTCATACGTTCCTTAAAATTGTTTTCTGACCCGCTCACCTCATATGACGAAAAATGTATGAAGATACAAACTTCCATACAAGTACAAGATACAAACTTTCATACAAGTACAAAGTTTCATACAAGTAGAAACTTTCATACAAATACAAACTTCCAAACAAGTACAAAGTTTCATACAAGTAGAAACTTTCATACAAGTACAAACTGTACTTGTATGGAAGTTTGTACTTGTATGAAACTTTGTCAGTGTTTGTTAGCTTCGCTTAGTGGTTTTGTATGGCTGACCAAAGTTTTCATACGTTTAAGTGTTTTTAGCTTGCATTTCGTTAGCAGCAACATATTTTTTAAGTATTTTGAAAATTTCAAAACTTTCATATAAGTAGATGTTAGTACTTGTATGAAACTTTGTCAGTGTCTGTTAGCTTCGCTTAGTGGTTTTGTATGGCTGACCAAAGTTTTCATACGTTTAAGTGTTTTTAGCTTGCATTTAGTTAGCAGCAACACATTTTTTAAGTATTTTGAAAATTTCAAAACTTTCATATAAGTAGATGTTAGTACTTGTATGAAACTTTGTCAGTGTCTGTTAGCTACGCTTAGTGGTTTTGTATGGCTGACCAAAGTTTTCATACGTTTAAGTGTTTTTAGCTTGCATTTCGTTAGCAGCAACATATTTTTTAAGTATTTTGAAAATTTCAAAACTTTCATATAAGTAGATGTTAGTACTTGTATGAAACTTTGTCAGTGCCTGTTAGCTTCGCTTAGTGGTTTTGTATGGCTGACCAAAGTTTTCATACGTTTAAGTGTTTTTATCTTGCATTTCGTTAGCAGCAACACATTTTTTAAGTATTTTGAAAATTTCAAAACTTTCATATAAGTAGATGTTAGTACTTGTATGAAACTTTGTCAGTGTCTGTTAGCTACGCTTAGTGGTTTTGTATGGCTGACCAAAGTTTTCATACGTTTAAGTGTTTTTAGCTTGCATTTCGTTAGCAGCAACACATTTTTTAAGTATTTTGAAAATTTCAAAACTTTCATATAAGTAGATGTTAGTACTTGTATGAAACTTTGTCAGTGTCTTTTAGCTTCGCTTAGTGGTTTTGTATGGCTGACCAAAGTTTTCATACGTTTAAGTGTTTTTAGCTTGCATTTCGTTAGCAGCAACACATTTTTTAAGTATTTTGAAAATTTCAAAACTTTCATATAAGTAGATGTTAGTACTTGTATGAAACTTTGTCAGTGTCTGTTAGCTTCGCTTAATGGTTTTGTATGGCTGACCAAAGTTTTCATACGTTTAAGTGTTTTTAGCTTGCATTTCGATAGTAGCAACACATTTTTTAAGTATTTTGAAAATTTCAAAACTTACATATAAGTAGATGTCAGTACTTGTATGAAACTTTGTCAGTGTCTGTTAGCTTCGCTTAGTGGTTTTGTATGGCTGACCAAAGTTTTCATACGTTTAAGTGTTTTTAGCTTGCATTTCGTTAGCAGCAACACATTTTTTAAGTATTTTGAAAATTTCAAAACTTTCATATAAGTAGATGTTAGTACTTGTATGAAACTTTGTCAGTGTCTGTTAGCTTCGCTTAGTGGTTTTGTATGGGCTGACCAAAGTTTTCATACGTTTAAGTGTTTTTAGCTTGCATTTCGTTAGCAGCAACACATTTTTTTAAGTATTTTGAAAATTTCAAAACTTTCATATAAGTAGATGTTAGTACTTGTATGAAACTTTGTCAGTGTCTGTTAGCTACGCTTAGTGGTTTTGTATGGCTGACAAAAGTTTTCATACGTTTAAGTGTTTTTAGCTTGCATTTCGTTAGCAGCAACACATTTTTTAAGTATTTTGAAAATTTCAAAACTTTCATATAAGTAGATGTTAGTACTTGTATGAAACTTTGTCAGTGCCTGTTAGCTTCGCTTAGTGGTTTTGTATGGCTGACCAAAGTTTTCATACGTTTAAGTGTTTTTAGCTTGCATTTCGATAGTAGCAACACATTTTTGAAGTATTTTGAAAATTTCAAAACTTTCATATAAGTAGATGTTAGTACTTGTATGAAACTTTGTCAGTGTCTGTTAGCATCGCTTAGTGGTTTTGTATGGCTCACCAAAGTTTTCATACGTTTAAGTGTTTTTAGCTTGCATTTCGTTAGCAGCAACACATTTTTTAAGTATTTTGAAAATTTCAAAACTTTCATATAAGTAGATGTTAGTACTTGTATGAAACTTTGTCAGTGTCTTTTAGCTTCGCTCAGTGGTTTTGTATGGCTGACCAAAGTTCTCATACGTTTAAGTGTTTTTAGCTTGCATTTCATTAGCAGCAACAGTACTTGTATGAAACTTTGTCAGTGTCTGTTAGCTTCGCTTAGTGGTTTTGTATGGCTGACCAAAGTTTTCATACGTTTAAGTGTTTTTAGCTTGCATTTCGTTAGCAGCAACACATTTTTTAAGTATTTTGAAAATTTCAAAACTTTCATATAAGTAGATGTTAGTACTTGTATGAAACTTTGTCAGTGTCTTTTAGCTTCGCTTAGTGGTTTTGTATGGCTGACCAAAGTTCTCATACGTTTAAGTGTTTTTAGCTTGCATTTCATTAGCAGCAACACATTTTTTAAGTATTTTGAAAATTTCAAAACTTTCATATAAGTAGATGTTAGTACTTGTATGAAACTTTGTCAGTGTCTGTTAGCTTCGCTTAGTGGTTTTGTATGGCTGACCAAAGTTTTCATACGTTTAAGTGTTTTTAGCTTGCATTTCGTTAGCAGCAACACATTTTTTAAGTATTTTGAAAATTTCAAAACTTTCATATAAGTAGACGTTAGTACTTGTATGAAACTTTTTCAGTGTCTGTTAGCTACGCTTAGTGGTTTTGTATGGCTGACCAAAGTTTTCATACGTTTAAGTGTTTTTAGCTTGCATTTCGTTAGCAGCAACACATTTTTTAAGTACTTTGAAAATTTCAAAACTTTCATATAAGTAGATGTTAGTACTTGTATGAAACTTTGTCAGTGTCTGTTAGCTTCGCTTAGTGGTTTTGTATGGCTGACCAAAGTTTTCATACGTTTAAGTGTTTTTAGCTTGCATTTCGTTAGCAGCAACACATTTTTTAAGTATTTTGAAAATTTCAAAACTTTCATATAAGTAGATGTTAGTACTTGTATGAAACTTTGTCAGTGCTTGTTGGCTTCGCTTAGTGGTTTTGTATGGCTGACCAAAGTTTTCATACGTTTAAGTGTTTTTAGCTTGCATTTCATTAGTAGCAACACATTTTTTAAGTATTTTGAAAATTTCAAAACTTTCATATAAGTAGATGTCAGTACTAGTATGAAACTTTGTCAGTGTCTGGTAGCTACGCTTAGTGGTTTTGTATGGCTGACCAAAGTTTTCATACGTTCCTTAAAATTGTTTTCTGACCCGCTCACCTCACATGACGAAAAATGTATGAAGATACAAACTTCCATACAAGTACAAGATACAAACTTTCATACAAGTACAAAGTTTCATACAAGTAGAAACTTTCATACAAATACAAACTTCCAAACAAGTACAAAGTTTCATACAAGTAGAAACTTTCATACAAGTACAAACTGTACTTGTATGGAAGTTTGTACTTGTATGAAACTTTGTCAGTGTTTGTTAGCTTCGCTTAGTGGTTTTGTATGGCTGACCAAAGTTTTCATACGTTTAAGTGTTTTTAGCTTGCATTTCGTTAGCAGCAACATATTTTTTAAGTATTTTGAAAATTTCAAAACTTTCATATAAGTAGATGTTAGTACTTGTATGAAACTTTGTCAGTGTCTGTTAGCTTCGCTTAGTGGTTTTGTATGGCTGACCAAAGTTTTCATACGTTTAAGTGTTTTTAGCTTGCATTTAGTTAGCAGCAACACATTTTTTAAGTATTTTGAAAATTTCAAAACTTTCATATAAGTAGATGTTAGTACTTGTATGAAACTTTGTCAGTGTCTGTTAGCTACGCTTAGTGGTTTTGTATGGCTGACCAAAGTTTTCATACGTTTAAGTGTTTTTAGCTTGCATTTCGTTAGCAGCAACATATTTTTTAAGTATTTTGAAAATTTCAAAACTTTCATATAAGTAGATGTTAGTACTTGTATGAAACTTTGTCAGTGCCTGTTAGCTTCGCTTAGTGGTTTTGTATGGCTGACCAAAGTTTTCATACGTTTAAGTGTTTTTATCTTGCATTTCGTTAGCAGCAACACATTTTTTAAGTATTTTGAAAATTTCAAAACTTTCATATAAGTAGATGTTAGTACTTGTATGAAACTTTGTCAGTGTCTGTTAGCTGCGCTTAGTGGTTTTGTATGGCTGACCAAAGTTTTCATACGTTTAAGTGTTTTTAGCTTGCATTTCGTTAGCAGCAACACATTTTTTAAGTATTTTGAAAATTTCAAAACTTTCATATAAGTAGATGTTAGTACTTGTATGAAACTTTGTCAGTGTCTTTTAGCTTCGCTTAGTGGTTTTGTATGGCTGACCAAAGTTTTCATACGTTTAAGTGTTTTTAGCTTGCATTTCGTTAGCAGCAACACATTTTTTAAGTATTTTGAAAATTTCAAAACTTTCATATAAGTAGATGTTAGTACTTGTATGAAACTTTGTCAGTGTCTGTTAGCTTCGCTTAATGGTTTTGTATGGCTGACCAAAGTTTTCATACGTTTAAGTGTTTTTAGCTTGCATTTCGATAGTAGCAACACATTTTTTAAGTATTTTGAAAATTTCAAAACTTTCATATAAGTAGATGTCAGTACTTGTATGAAACTTTGTCAGTGTCTGTTAGCTTCGCTTAGTGGTTTTGTATGGCTGACCAAAGTTTTCATACGTTTAAGTGTTTTTAGCTTGCATTTCGTTAGCAGCAACACATTTTTTAAGTATTTTGAAAATTTCAAAACTTTCATATAAGTAGATGTTAGTACTTGTATGAAACTTTGTCAGTGTCTGTTAGCTTCGCTTAGTGGTTTTGTATGGGCTGACCAAAGTTTTCATACGTTTAAGTGTTTTTAGCTTGCATTTCGTTAGCAGCAACACATTTTTTTAAGTATTTTGAAAATTTCAAAACTTTCATATAAGTAGATGTTAGTACTTGTATGAAACTTTGTCAGTGTCTGTTAGCTACGCTTAGTGGTTTTGTATGGCTGACAAAAGTTTTCATACGTTTAAGTGTTTTTAGCTTGCATTTCGTTAGCAGCAACACATTTTTTAAGTATTTTGAAAATTTCAAAACTTTCATATAAGTAGATGTTAGTACTTGTATGAAACTTTGTCAGTGCCTGTTAGCTTCGCTTAGTGGTTTTGTATGGCTGACCAAAGTTTTCATACGTTTAAGTGTTTTTAGCTTGCATTTCGATAGTAGCAACACATTTTTGAAGTATTTTGAAAATTTCAAAACTTTCATATAAGTAGATGTTAGTACTTGTATGAAACTTTGTCAGTGTCTGTTAGCATCGCTTAGTGGTTTTGTATGGCTCACCAAAGTTTTCATACGTTTAAGTGTTTTTAGCTTGCATTTCGTTAGCAGCAACACATTTTTTAAGTATTTTGAAAATTTCAAAACTTTCATATAAGTAGATGTTAGTACTTGTATGAAACTTTGTCAGTGTCTTTTAGCTTCGCTCAGTGGTTTTGTATGGCTGACCAAAGTTCTCATACGTTTAAGTGTTTTTAGCTTGCATTTCATTAGCAGCAACAGTACTTGTATGAAACTTTGTCAGTGTCTGTTAGCTTCGCTTAGTGGTTTTGTATGGCTGACCAAAGTTTTCATACGTTTAAGTGTTTTTAGCTTGCATTTCGTTAGCAGCAACACATTTTTTAAGTATTTTGAAAATTTCAAAACTTTCATATAAGTAGATGTTAGTACTTGTATGAAACTTTGTCAGTGTCTTTTAGCTTCGCTTAGTGGTTTTGTATGGCTGACCAAAGTTCTCACACGTTTAAGTGTTTTTAGCTTGCATTTCATTAGCAGCAACACATTTTTTAAGTATTTTGAAAATTTCAAAACTTTCATATAAGTAGATGTTAGTACTTGTATGAAACTTTGTCAGTGTCTGTTAGCTTCGCTTAGTGGTTTTGTATGGCTGACCAAAGTTTTCATACGTTTAAGTGTTTTTAGCTTGCATTTCGTTAGCAGCAACACATTTTTTAAGTATTTTGAAAATTTCAAAACTTTCATATAAGTAGACGTTAGTACTTGTATGAAACTTTTTCAGTGTCTGTTAGCTACGCTTAGTGGTTTTGTATGGCTGACCAAAGTTTTCATACGTTTAAGTGTTTTTAGCTTGCATTTCGTTAGCAGCAACACATTTTTTAAGTACTTTGAAAATTTCAAAACTTTCATATAAGTAGATGTTAGTACTTGTATGAAACTTTGTCAGTGTCTGTTAGCTTCGCTTAGTGGTTTTGTATGGCTGACCAAAGTTTTCATACGTTTAAGTGTTTTTAGCTTGCATTTCGTTAGCAGCAACACATTTTTTAAGTATTTTGAAAATTTCAAAACTTTCATATAAGTAGATGTTAGTACTTGTATGAAACTTTGTCAGTGCTTGTTGGCTTCGCTTAGTGGTTTTGTATGGCTGACCAAAGTTTTCATACGTTTAACTGTTTTTAGCTTGCATTTCATTAGTAGCAACACATTTTTTAAGTATTTTGAAAATTTCAAAACTTTCATATAAGTAGATGTCAGTACTAGTATGAAACTTTGTCAGTGTCTGGTAGCTACGCTTAGTGGTTTTGTATGGCTGACCAAAGTTTTCATACGTTCCTTAAAATTGTTTTCTGACCCGCTCACCTCACATGACGAAAAATGTATGAAGATACAAACTTCCATACAAGTACAAGATACAAACTTTCATACAAGTACAAAGTTTCATACAAGTAGAAACTTTCATACAAATACAAACTTCCAAACAAGTACAAAGTTTCATACAAGTAGAAACTTTCATACAAGTACAAACTGTACTTGTATGGAAGTTTGTACTTGTATGAAACTTTGTCAGTGTTTGTTAGCTTCGCTTAGTGGTTTTGTATGGCTGACCAAAGTTTTCATACGTTTAAGTGTTTTTAGCTTGCATTTCGTTAGCAGCAACATATTTTTTAAGTATTTTGAAAATTTCAAAACTTTCATATAAGTAGATGTTAGTACTTGTATGAAACTTTGTCAGTGTCTGTTAGCTTCGCTTAGTGGTTTTGTATGGCTGACCAAAGTTTTCATACGTTTAAGTGTTTTTAGCTTGCATTTAGTTAGCAGCAACACATTTTTTAAGTATTTTGAAAATTTCAAAACTTTCATATAAGTAGATGTTAGTACTTGTATGAAACTTTGTCAGTGTCTGTTAGCTACGCTTAGTGGTTTTGTATGGCTGACCAAAGTTTTCATACGTTTAAGTGTTTTTAGCTTGCATTTCGTTAGCAGCAACATATTTTTTAAGTATTTTGAAAATTTCAAAACTTTCATATAAGTAGATGTTAGTACTTGTATGAAACTTTGTCAGTGCCTGTTAGCTTCGCTTAGTGGTTTTGTGTGGCTGACCAAAGTTTTCATACGTTTAAGTGTTTTTATCTTGCATTTCGTTAGCAGCAACACATTTTTTAAGTATTTTGAAAATTTCAAAACTTTCATATAAGTAGATGTTAGTACTTGTATGAAACTTTGTCAGTGTCTGTTAGCTACGCTTAGTGGTTTTGTATGGCTGACCAAAGTTTTCATACGTTTAAGTGTTTTTAGCTTGCATTTCGTTAGCAGCAACACATTTTTTAAGTATTTTGAAAATTTCAAAACTTTCATATAAGTAGATGTTAGTACTTGTATGAAACTTTGTCAGTGTCTTTTAGCTTCGCTTAGTGGTTTTGTATGGCTGACCAAAGTTTTCATACGTTTAAGTGTTTTTAGCTTGCATTTCGTTAGCAGCAACACATTTTTTAAGTATTTTGAAAATTTCAAAACTTTCATATAAGTAGATGTTAGTACTTGTATGAAACTTTGTCAGTGTCTGTTAGCTTCGCTTAATGGTTTTGTATGGCTGACCAAAGTTTTCATACGTTTAAGTGTTTTTAGCTTGCATTTCGATAGTAGCAACACATTTTTTAAGTATTTTGAAAATTTCAAAACTTTCATATAAGTAGATGTCAGTACTTGTATGAAACTTTGTCAGTGTCTGTTAGCTTCGCTTAGTGGTTTTGTATGGCTGACCAAAGTTTTCATACGTTTAAGTGTTTTTAGCTTGCATTTCGTTAGCAGCAACACATTTTTTAAGTATTTTGAAAATTTCAAAACTTTCATATAAGTAGATGTTAGTACTTGTATGAAACTTTGTCAGTGTCTGTTAGCTTCGCTTAGTGGTTTTGTATGGGCTGACCAAAGTTTTCATACGTTTAAGTGTTTTTAGCTTGCATTTCGTTAGCAGCAACACATTTTTTTAAGTATTTTGAAAATTTCAAAACTTTCATATAAGTAGATGTTAGTACTTGTATGAAACTTTGTCAGTGTCTGTTAGCTACGCTTAGTGGTTTTGTATGGCTGACAAAAGTTTTCATACGTTTAAGTGTTTTTAGCTTGCATTTCGTTAGCAGCAACACATTTTTTAAGTATTTTGAAAATTTCAAAACTTTCATATAAGTAGATGTTAGTACTTGTATGAAACTTTGTCAGTGCCTGTTAGCTTCGCTTAGTGGTTTTGTATGGCTGACCAAAGTTTTCATACGTTTAAGTGTTTTTAGCTTGCATTTCGATAGTAGCAACACATTTTTGAAGTATTTTGAAAATTTCAAAACTTTCATATAAGTAGATGTTAGTACTTGTATGAAACTTTGTCAGTGTCTGTTAGCATCGCTTAGTGGTTTTGTATGGCTCACCAAAGTTTTCATACGTTTAAGTGTTTTTAGCTTGCATTTCGTTAGCAGCAACACATTTTTTAAGTATTTTGAAAATTTCAAAACTTTCATATAAGTAGATGTTAGTACTTGTATGAAACTTTGTCAGTGTCTTTTAGCTTCGCTCAGTGGTTTTGTATGGCTGACCAAAGTTCTCATACGTTTAAGTGTTTTTAGCTTGCATTTCATTAGCAGCAACAGTACTTGTATGAAACTTTGTCAGTGTCTGTTAGCTTCGCTTAGTGGTTTTGTATGGCTGACCAAAGTTTTCATACGTTTAAGTGTTTTTAGCTTGCATTTCGTTAGCAGCAACACATTTTTTAAGTATTTTGAAAATTTCAAAACTTTCATATAAGTAGATGTTAGTACTTGTATGAAACTTTGTCAGTGTCTTTTAGCTTCGCTTAGTGGTTTTGTATGGCTGACCAAAGTTCTCATACGTTTAAGTGTTTTTAGCTTGCATTTCATTAGCAGCAACACATTTTTTAAGTATTTTGAAAATTTCAAAACTTTCATATAAGTAGATGTTAGTACTTGTATGAAACTTTGTCAGTGTCTGTTAGCTTCGCTTAGTGGTTTTGTATGGCTGACCAAAGTTTTCATACGTTTAAGTGTTTTTAGCTTGCATTTCGTTAGCAGCAACACATTTTTTAAGTATTTTGAAAATTTCAAAACTTTCATATAAGTAGACGTTAGTACTTGTATGAAACTTTTTCAGTGTCTGTTAGCTACGCTTAGTGGTTTTGTATGGCTGACCAAAGTTTTCATACGTTTAAGTGTTTTTAGCTTGCATTTCGTTAGCAGCAACACATTTTTTAAGTACTTTGAAAATTTCAAAACTGTCATATAAGTAGATGTTAGTACTTGTATGAAACTTTGTCAGTGTCTGTTAGCTTCGCTTAGTGGTTTTGTATGGCTGACCAAAGTTTTCATACGTTTAAGTGTTTTTAGCTTGCATTTCGTTAGCAGCAACACATTTTTTAAGTATTTTGAAAATTTCAAAACTTTCATATAAGTAGATGTTAGTACTTGTATGAAACTTTGTCAGTGCTTGTTGGCTTCGCTTAGTGGTTTTGTATGGCTGACCAAAGTTTTCATACGTTTAAGTGTTTTTAGCTTGCATTTCATTAGTAGCAACACATTTTTTAAGTATTTTGAAAATTTCAAAACTTTCATATAAGTAGATGTCAGTACTAGTATGAAACTTTGTCAGTGTCTGGTAGCTACGCTTAGTGGTTTTGTATGGCTGACCAAAGTTTTCATACGTTCCTTAAAATTGTTTTCTGACCCGCTCACCTCACATGACGAAAAATGTATGAAGATACAAACTTCCATACAAGTACAAGATACAAACTTTCATACAAGTACAAAGTTTCATACAAGTAGAAACTTTCATACAAATACAAACTTCCAAACAAGTACAAAGTTTCATACAAGTAGAAACTTTCATACAAGTACAAACTGTACTTGTATGGAAGTTTGTACTTGTATGAAACTTTGTCAGTGTTTGTTAGCTTCGCTTAGTGGTTTTGTATGGCTGACCAAAGTTTTCATACGTTTAAGTGTTTTTAGCTTGCATTTCGTTAGCAGCAACATATTTTTTAAGTATTTTGAAAATTTCAAAACTTTCATATAAGTAGATGTTAGTACTTGTATGAAACTTTGTCAGTGTCTGTTAGCTTCGCTTAGTGGTTTTGTATGGCTGACCAAAGTTTTCATACGTTTAAGTGTTTTTAGCTTGCATTTAGTTAGCAGCAACACATTTTTTAAGTATTTTGAAAATTTCAAAACTTTCATATAAGTAGATGTTAGTACTTGTATGAAACTTTGTCAGTGTCTGTTAGCTACGCTTAGTGGTTTTGTATGGCTGACCAAAGTTTTCATACGTTTAAGTGTTTTTAGCTTGCATTTCGTTAGCAGCAACATATTTTTTAAGTATTTTGAAAATTTCAAAACTTTCATATAAGTAGATGTTAGTACTTGTATGAAACTTTGTCAGTGCCTGTTAGCTTCGCTTAGTGGTTTTGTATGGCTGACCAAAGTTTTCATACGTTTAAGTGTTTTTATCTTGCATTTCGTTAGCAGCAACACATTTTTTAAGTATTTTGAAAATTTCAAAACTTTCATATAAGTAGATGTTAGTACTTGTATGAAACTTTGTCAGTGTCTGTTAGCTACGCTTAGTGGTTTTGTATGGCTGACCAAAGTTTTCATACGTTTAAGTGTTTTTAGCTTGCATTTCGTTAGCAGCAACACATTTTTTAAGTATTTTGAAAATTTCAAAACTTTCATATAAGTAGATGTTAGTACTTGTATGAAACTTTGTCAGTGTCTTTTAGCTTCGCTTAGTGGTTTTGTATGGCTGACCAAAGTTTTCATACGTTTAAGTGTTTTTAGCTTGCATTTCGTTAGCAGCAACACATTTTTTAAGTATTTTGAAAATTTCAAAACTTTCATATAAGTAGATGTTAGTACTTGTATGAAACTTTGTCAGTGTCTGTTAGCTTCGCTTAATGGTTTTGTATGGCTGACCAAAGTTTTCATACGTTTAAGTGTTTTTAGCTTGCATTTCGATAGTAGCAACACATTTTTTAAGTATTTTGAAAATTTCAAAACTTTCATATAAGTAGATGTCAGTACTTGTATGAAACTTTGTCAGTGTCTGTTAGCTTCGCTTAGTGGTTTTGTATGGCTGACCAAAGTTTTCATACGTTTAAGTGTTTTTAGCTTGCATTTCGTTAGCAGCAACACATTTTTTAAGTATTTTGAAAATTTCAAAACTTTCATATAAGTAGATGTTAGTACTTGTATGAAACTTTGTCAGTGTCTGTTAGCTTCGCTTAGTGGTTTTGTATGGGCTGACCAAAGTTTTCATACGTTTAAGTGTTTTTAGCTTGCATTTCGTTAGCAGCAACACATTTTTTTAAGTATTTTGAAAATTTCAAAACTTTCATATAAGTAGATGTTAGTACTTGTATGAAACTTTGTCAGTGTCTGTTAGCTACGCTTAGTGGTTTTGTATGGCTGACAAAAGTTTTCATACGTTTAAGTGTTTTTAGCTTGCATTTCGTTAGCAGCAACACATTTTTTAAGTATTTTGAAAATTTCAAAACTTTCATATAAGTAGATGTTAGTACTTGTATGAAACTTTGTCAGTGCCTGTTAGCTTCGCTTAGTGGTTTTGTATGGCTGACCAAAGTTTTCATACGTTTAAGTGTTTTTAGCTTGCATTTCGATAGTAGCAACACATTTTTGAAGTATTTTGAAAATTTCAAAACTTTCATATAAGTAGATGTTAGTACTTGTATGAAACTTTGTCAGTGTCTGCTAGCATCGCTTAGTGGTTTTGTATGGCTCACCAAAGTTTTCACCAAAGTTTTTAGCTTGCATTTCGTTAGCAGCAACACATTTTTTAAGTATTTTGAAAATTTCAAAACTTTCATATAAGTAGATGTAAGTACTTGTATGAAACTTTGTCAGTGTCTGTTAGCTTCGCTTAGTGGTTTTGTATGGCTGACCAAAGTTTTCATACGTTTAAGTGTTTTTAGCTTGCATTTCGATAGTAGCAACACATTTTTTAAGTATTTTGAAAATTTCAAAACTTTCATATAAGTAGATGTTAGTACTTGTATGAAACTTTGTCAGTGCCTGTTAGCTTCGCTTAGTGGTTTTGTATGGCTGACCAAAGTTTTCATACGTTTAAGTGTTTTTAGCTTGCATTTAGTTAGCAGCAACACATTTTTTAAGTATTTTGAAAATTTCAAAACTTTCATATAAGTAGATGTTAGTACTTGTATGAAACTTTGTCAGTGCCTGTTAGCTTCGCTTAGTGGTTTTGTATGGCTGACCAAAGTTTTCATACGTTTAAGTGTTTTTAGCTTGCATTTCATTAGTAGCAACACATTTTTTAAGTATTTTGAAAATTTCAAAACTTTCATATAAGTAGATGTCAGTACTAGTATGAAACTTTGTCAGTGTCTGGTAGCTACGCTTAGTGGTTTTGTATGGCTGACCAAAGTTTTCATACGTTCCTTAAAATTGTTTTCTGACCCGCTCACCTCACATGACGAAAAATGTATGAAGATACAAACTTTCATACAAGTACAAGATACAAACTTTCATACAAGTACAAAGTTTCATACAAGTAGAAACTTTCATACAAGTACAAACTTCCATACAAGTACAAAGTTTCATACAAGTAGAAAAAAGTTTCATACAAGTTCACTTGTATGAAAGTTTCTACTTGTATGAAACTTTGTACTTGTATGAAAGTTTCTACTTGTATGAAACTTTGTACTTGTTTGGAAGTATGAAACTTTTTAATACGTTGTTGTTGTTGTTGTTGTTGTTGGTGTTGTTGTTGGTTTTGGTGTTGTTGTTGTTGTTATATTGAACATTTTTATTAACAAGTAGAAAAAAGTTTCATACAAGTAGAAAAAAGTTTCATACAAGTACAAATTTCCAACCAGTACAAAGTTTCATACAAGTAGAAAAAAGTTTCATACAAGTAAAAACTTCCATACAAGTACAAAGTTTCATACAAGTAGAAAAAGTTTCATACAAGTACAAACTTCCATACAAGTACAAAGTTTCATACAAGTAGAAAAAAGTTTCATACAAGTAGAAAAAAGTTTCATACAAGTACAAACTTCCATACAAGTACAAAGTTTCATACAAGTAGAGAAAAGTTTCATACAAGTACAAACTTCCATACAAGTACAAAGTTTCATACAAGTAGAAAAAGTTCCATACAAGTACAAAGTTTCATACAAGTAGAAAAAGTTTCATACAAGTACAAAAGTTTCATACAAGTACGCTTGGAAACCCTCACATGACCAAAAATGTATGAAAAATACAAGTTTTATAATGTGTTGAATTTTTACCAATAATACCATGTTGGTTTCTTTAGTAAACTAACTAGGCAATATCATCGAAAATATGATAAATTGTCCATATTGAATTTTTCATATATTTTCTGTCAAGTGAGGTAATAATTTAATATTTTTATACTTATATGAAGATTTTCCTTTGTACTTATATTAATAAAAATGTTCAATATAACAACAACAACAACAACAACACCATCAACAACAACAACAACAACAAGAACAAGAACAACAACAACAACAACAACAACAACAACGTATTAAAAAGTTTCATACAAGTAAGGTAATAATTTAATATTTTTATACTTATATGAAGATTTTCCTTTGTACTTATATTAATAAAAATGTTCAATATAACAACAACCACAACAACAACACCAACAACAACAACAACAACAACAACAACAACAACAACAACGTATTAAAAAGTTTCATACAAGTAAGGTAATAATTTAATATTTTTATACTTATATGAAGATTTTCCTTTGTACTTATATTAATAAAAATGTTCAATATAACAACAACAACAACACCAAAACCAACAACAACAACAACAACAACAACAACGTATTAAAAAGTTTCATACTTCCAAATGTTCCATATTGTTTTTAGCTTGCATTTCGTTAGCAGCAACACATTTTTTAAGTATTTTGAAAATTTCAAAACTTTCATATAAGTAGATGTTAGTACTTGTATGAAACTTTGTCAGTGTCTGTTAGCTTCGCTTAGTGGTTTTGTATGGCTGACCAAAGTTTTCATACGTTTAAGTGTTTTTAGCTTGCATTTCGTTAGCAGCAACACATTTTTTAAGTATTTTGAAAATTTCAAAACTTTCATATAAGTAGATGTTAGTACTTGTATGAAACTTTGTCAGTGTCTGTTAGCTACGCTTAGTGGTTTTGTATGGCTGACCAAAGTTTTCATACGTTTAAGTGTTTTTAGCTTGCATTTCGTTAGCAGCAACACATTTTTTAAGTATTTTGAAAATTTCAAAACTTTCATATAAGTAGATGTTAGTACTTGTATGAAACTTTGTCAGTGTCTGTTAGCTTCGCTTAGTGGTTTTGTATGGCTGACCAAAGTTTTCATACGTTTAAGTGTTTTTAGCTTGCATTTCGTTAGCAGCAACACATTTTTTAAGTATTTTGAAAATTTCAAAACTTTCATATAAGTAGATGTTAGTACTTGTATGAAACTTTGTCAGTGTCTGTTAGCTTCGCTTAGTGGTTTTGTATGGCTGACCAAAGTTTTCATACGTTTAAGTGTTTTTAGCTTGCATTTCGTTAGCAGCAACACATTTTTTAAGTATTTTGAAAATTTCAAAACTTTCATATAAGTAGATGTTAGTACTTGTATGAAACTTTGTCAGTGTCTGTTAGCTTCGCTTAGTGGTTTTGTATGGCTGACCAAAGTTTTCATACGTTTAAGTGTTTTTAGCTTGCATTTCGATAGTAGCAACACATTTTTGAAGTATTTTGAAAATTTCAAAACTTTCATATAAATAGATGTTAGTACTTGTATGAAACTTTGTCAGTGTCTGTTAGCTTCGCTTAGTGGTTTTGTATGGCTGACCAAAGTTTTCATACGTTTAAGTGTTTTTAGCTTGCATTTCGTTAGCAGCAACACATTTTTTAAGTATTTTGAAAATTTCAAAACTTTCATATAAGTAGATGTTAGTACTTGTATGAAACTTTGTCAGTGTCTGTTAGCTTCGCTTAGTGGTTTTGTATGGCTGACCAAAGTTTTCATACGTTTAAGTGTTTTTAGCTTGCATTTCGTTAGCAGCAACACATTTTTTAAGTATTTTGAAAATTTCAAAACTTTCATATAAGTAGACGTTAGTACTTGTATGAAACTTTGTCAGTGTCTGTTAGCTACGCTTAGTGGTTTTGTATGGCTGACCAAAGTTTACATACGTTTATTAAAATTGTTTTCTGACTCGCTCACCTCACATCACGAAAAATGTATGAAGATACAAACTTTCATACAACTACAAGATACAAACTTTCATACAAGTAGAAACTTTTCAGTACTTTCACAAGTACAAACTTCCAAACAAGTACAAAGTTTCATACAAGTAAAAACTTTCATACAAGTACAAACTGTACTTGTATGGAAGTTTGTACTTGTATGAAACTTTGTCAGTGTTTGTTAGCTTCGCTTAGTGGTTTTGTATGGCTGACCAAAGTTTTCATACGTTTAAGTGTTTTTAGCTTGCATTTCGTTAGCAGCAACACATTTTTTAAGTATTTTGAAAATTTCAAAACTTTCATATAAGTAGATGTTAGTACTTGTATGAAACTTTGTCAGTGTCTGTTAGCTTCGCTTAGTGGTTTTGTATGGCTGACCAAAGTTTTCATACGTTTAAGTGTTTTTAGCTTGCACTTCGTTAGAAGCAACACATTTTTTAAGTATTTTGAAAATTTCAAAACTTTCATATAAGTAGATGTTAGTACTTGTATGAAACTTTGTCAGTGTCTGTTAGCTTCGCTTAGTGGTTTTGTATGACTGACCAAAGTTTTCATACGTTTAAGTGTTTTTAGCTTGCATTTCGTTAGCAGCAACACATTTTTTAAGTATTTTGAAAATTTCAAAACTCTCATATAAGTAGATGTTAGTACTTGTATGAAACTTTGTCAGTGTCTGTTAGCTACGCTTAGTGGTTTTGTATGGCTGACCAAAGTTTTCATACGTTTAAGTGTTTTTAGCTTGCATTTCGTTAGCAGCAACATATTTTTTAAGTATTTTGAAAATTTCAAAACTTTCATATAAGTAGATGTTAGTACTTGTATGAAACTTTGTCAGTGTCTGTTAGCTTCGCTTAGTGGTTTTGTATGGCTGACCAAAGTTTTCATAGTTTTGAAAATTTCAAAACTCTCATATAAGTAGATGTTAGTACTTGTATGAAACTTTGTCAGTGTCTGTTAGCTACGCTTAGTGGTTTTATATGGCTGACCAAAGTTTTCATACGTTTAAGTGTTTTTAGCTTGCATTTCGTTAGCAGCAACATATTTTTTAAGTATTTTGAAAATTTCAAAACTTTCATATAAGTAGATGTTAGTACTTGTATGAAACTTTGTCAGTGTCTGTTAGCTTCGCTTAGTGGTTTTGTATGGCTGACCAAAGTTTTCATACGTTTAAGTGTTTTTAGCTTGCACTTCTTTAGCAGCAACACATTTTTTAAGTATTTTGAAAATTTCAAAACTTTCATATAAGTAGATGTTAGTACTTGTATGAAACTTTGTCAGTGTCTGTTAGCTACGCTTAGTGGTTTTGTATGGCTGACCAAAGTTTTCATACGTTTAAGTGTTTTTAGCTTGCATTTCGATAGTAGCAACACATTTTTGAAGTATTTTAAAAATTTCAAAACTTTCATATAAGTAGATGTTAGTACTTGTATGAAACTTTGTCAGCGTCTGTTAGCTACGCTTAGTGGTTTTATATGGCTGACCAAAGTTTTCATACGTTTCTTAAAATTGTTTTCTGACCCGCTCACCTCACATGACGAAAAATGTATGAAGATACAAACTTTCATACAAGTACAAGATACAAACTTTCATACAAGTACAAAGTTTCATACAAGTAGAAACTTTCATACAAGTACAAACTTCCATACAAGTACAAAGTTTCATACAAGTAGAAACTTTCATACAAGTACAAACTTCCATACAAGTACAAAGTTTCATACAAGTAGAAACTTTCATACAAGTACAAACTTCCATACAAGTACAAAGTTTCATACAAGTAGAAAAAAGTTTCATACAAGTACAAACTTCCATACAAGTACAAAGTTTCATACAAGTAGAAAAAAGTTTCATACAAGTACAAACTTCCATACAAGTACAAAGTTTCATACAAGTAGAAAAAAGTTTCATACAAGTACTTGTATTTATAATATAATTTTCATACATTTTTATATGTGCGCGGCCTCAGTGCAATGCTAGTTTGCACTTCGTTAGTCGCAACACATTACAAAAGTATTTTGAAACTTTTAAAACTTTCATATATATACTTTCATATATATATGTTATGTTCGGACCTGTTAAGTTTTCTTGTGTTGAGTCAAATTATGCCGCAGGCTCCACTCCTGATAGTGCCCTTCCGTCAATTCCTTTAAGTTTCAGCTTTGCAACCATACTTCCCCCGGAGTCCAAAAGCTTTGGTTTCCCGGGAAGCGACTGAGAGAGCCGTAGCTACACCCAATCGCTAGCTCTAACTTTCGTTCTTAGTTTTTATAGAGGATTTGTCGCACCTAACAAACGCCTCTTTATATATAATTTTCATACATTTTTATATGTGCGCGGCCTCAGTGCAATGCTAGTTTGCACTTCGTTAGTCGCAACACATTTTAAAAGTTAGTTAACGAGGCATTTGGCGATCTTAAGGGAGTCATAATTACTCCCGCCACCGTTTACCCGCGCTTACTTTAATTTGGACACCGTAACATTACGTTCGGTTCATCCCACAGCGCCAGTTCTGCTTACCAAAAGTCGCCCACTGGGCACATTATATCATATAACTTCAACCTTCATATCAAAAAAGGTGAGGTTCTTACCCATTTAAAGTTTTTAGTTGTAGATGACCATACGATCTGCATGTTTATCTAGAGTTCAACCAATATAACAATCTATAAAGATCGCTTGGTTTTAGTCTAATAAAAGCACACGTTCCATAAGGTCCGTGTTTATATTATTGCATGTATTAGCTCTAGAATTACCACAGTTATCCAACTAACTGTTAATGATCGATCTATGGAACCATAACTGATGCCTTTTGCGGTTTCACTTTTAATTCGTGTGTACTTAGACATGCATGGCTTAATCTTTGAGGCAAGCATATAACTACTGGCAGGATCAACCAGAATTATATTTAAAAAATATAATAAAAATTATATTTTTTGTGTTTAATGTAAATAATATTACTCTGCATATGCAAACAATTTAAATAATGAAAGTGAACAAGTTATATATATATGAGCTTCGCTAATATATTTTGTGTAAGCGGCCTAGGTAAGGAAAACCTCACTTACTTTCATTGGTCGCTTAAAACACATCTGTATAAATATATCGACTTTATTAGCCCAAATATAATAAAGTTCAGCTAACAAAATTTTTGTTGCTTTATTTGTGCTGTGCTTCATTGTAATATTTCATTTACATTTTTCTCTTTGTAAATAATACTACCGTACAAGCAACAATTTAAATAATGAAAGTGAGCAAGTTATATATATATGAGCTTCGCTAATATATTTTGTGTAAGCGGCCTAGGTAAGGAAAACCTCACTTACTTTCATTGGTCGCTTAAAACACATCTGTATAAATATATCGACTTTATTAGCCCAAATATAATAAAGTTCAACTAACAAAATTTTAGTTGCTTTATTTGTACATTATTATAATATTTCATTTACATATTTCTCTTTGTAAATAATACTACCGTACAAGCAACAATTTAAATAATGAAAGTGAACAAGTTATATATATATGAGCTTCGCTAATATATTTTGTGTAAGCGGCCTAGGTAAGGAAAACCTCACTTACTTTCATTGGTCGCTTAAAACACATCTGTATAAATATATCGACTTTATTAGCCCAAATATAATAAAGTTCAACTAACAAAATTTTAGTTGCTTTATTTGTACATTATTGTAATATTTCATTTACATTTTTCTCTTTGTAAATAATACTACCGTACAAGCAACAATTTAAATAATGAAAGTGAACAAGTTATATATATATGAACTTCGCTAATATATTTTGTGTAAGCGGCCTAGGTAAGGAAAACCTCACTTACTTTCATTGGTCGCTTAAAACACATCTGTATAAATATATCGACTTTATTAGCCCAAATATAATAAAGTTCAACTAACAAAATTTTTGTTGCTTTATTTGTACTTTATTGTAATAGATTACAATATTTGCTTTTTCATCATTTTTATAGAGGACTTGGCCCCTAAACAAGCGCCTCTCTTTATATTGCATATTTTAAATATGCATATTTTTATAAGATGATTACATCAAAACAATAATAAATTGGAAAATTAATTCCAATAAATTGTTTTCGAATCATTTTTCTCTTTGTAAATAATACTACCGTACAAGCAACAATTTAAATAATGAAAGTGAGCAAGTTATATATATATGAGCTTCGCTAATATATTTTGTGTAAGCGGCCTAGGTAAGGAAAACCTCACTTACTTTCATTGGTCGCTTAAAACACATCTGTATAAATATATCGACTTTATTAGCCCAAATATAATAAAGTTCAACTAACAAAATTTTAGTTGCTTTATTTGTACATTATTATAATATTTCATTTACATATTTCTCTTTGTAAATAATACTACCGTACAAGCACAATTTAAATAATGAAAGTGAACAAGTTATATATATATGAGCTTCGCTAATATATTTTGTGTAAGCGGCCTAGGTAAGGAAAACCTCACTTACTTTCATTGGTCGCTTAAAACACATCTGTATAAATATATCGACTTTATTAGCCCAAATATAATAAA
>NC_090324.1:165404544-165429544 GCF_040869045.1 Eurosta solidaginis
AATAAGCTTAAATTTGCTTATTTTTACTTAGTTTTGCTTAGCTAAAACTAATTTTCATACATTTTTATATGTGCGCGGCCTCAGTGCAAATTTACATACTTGCACTTCATTGGTCGCAACACATTTTAAAAGTAAGATAACGAGGCATTTGGCGATCTTAAGAGAGTCATAGTTACTCCCGCCACCGTTTGTTTACCCGCACTTACTTTAATTTCTTCACTTTTTCATTTCTTCTAGAAAACTTTCATACAAGCAATCATTTTTATAGAGTACTTGTTGCCGCAGCTCTAACAAGCGCCTCTAAAATTTGACTGTTAGTTTAGAATATGAAAACCAATATATGATCAACATTTTCTAATTTAACTAACAGTCTTACTAGGAATTATATCAAATATCAACACTTGATGTATTAATATTTGAGTTAATAAGCTTAAATTTGCTTATTTTTACTTAGTTTTGCTTAGCTAAAACTAATTTTCATACATTTTTATATGTGTGCGGCCCCAGTGCAATGTTACCTCCTTGCACTTCATTGGTCACAACACATTTTTCGTATGAGAAATTTTCTCATACTAATATTTGACTGTTAGTTTAGAATATGAAAACCATTATATGATCAACATCTTCTAATTTAACTAACAGTCTTACTAGGAATTATA
This sequence comes from Eurosta solidaginis, assembly GCF_040869045.1. Classification (NCBI taxonomy): domain Eukaryota; kingdom Metazoa; phylum Arthropoda; class Insecta; order Diptera; family Tephritidae; genus Eurosta; species Eurosta solidaginis. The sequence goes on from NC_090324.1 coordinate 165,405,204, forward strand.
TCAAATATCAACACTTCGATGTATTAATATTTGATTTAATAAGCTTAAATTTGCTTACTTTTACTTAGTTTTGCTTAGATAAAACTAATTTTCATACATTTTTATATGTGCGCGGCCTCAGTGCAATGTTACCTACTTGCACTTCATTGGTCGCAACACATTTTAAAAGTAAGATGACAAGGCATTTGGCGATCTTAAGAGAGTCATAGTTACTCCCGCCACCGTTTGTTTACCCGCACTTACTTTAATTTCTTCACTTTTTCATTTCTTCTAGGAAACTTTCATACAAGCATCATTTTTATAGAGTACTTGTTGCCGCAGCTCTAACAAGCGCCTCTAAATTTGACTGTTAGTTTAGAATATGAAAACCATTATATGATCAACATATTCTAATTTAACTAACAGTCTTACTAGGAATTATATCAAATATCAACACTTTGATGTATTAATATTTAATTTAATAAGCTTAAATTTGCTTATTTTTACTTAGTTTTTGCTTAGCTAAAACTAATTTTCATACATTTTTATATGTGTGCGGCCTCAGTGCAATGTTACCTCCTTGCACTTCATTGATCGCAACACATTTTTCGTATGAGAAATTTTCTCATACTAAAATTTGACTGTTAGTTTAGAATATGAAAACCATTATATGATCAACATCTTCTAATTTAACTAACAGTCTTACTAGGAATTATATCAAATATCAACACTTTGATGTATTAATATTTGAGTTAATAAGCTTAAATTTGCTTATTTTTACTTAGTTTTGCTTAGCTAAAACTAATTTTCATACATTTTTTATATGTGCGCGGCCTCAGTGCAATGCTAGTTTGCACTTCGTTAGTCGCAACACAAAGTTTTCATACGTTTAATTGTTTTTACCTTGCATTTCGATAGTAGAAACACATTTTTGAAGTATTTTGAAAATTTCAAAACTTTGATATAAGTAGATGTTAGTACTTGTATGAAACTTTGTCAGTGTCTGTTAGCTTCGCTTAGTGGTTTTGTATGGCTGACCAAAGTTTTCATACGTTTAAGTGTTTTTAGCTTGCATTTCGTTAGCAGCAACACATTTTTTAAGTATTTTGAAAATTTCAAAACTTTCATATAAGTAGATGTTGGTACTTGTATGAAACTTTGTCAGTGCCAGTTAGCTACGCTTAGTGGTTTTGTATGGCTGACCAAAGTTTTCATACATTACCTAAAATTGTTTTCTGACTCGCTCACCTCACATGGCGAAAAATGTATGAAGATACAAACTTTTATACAAGTACAAGATACAAACTTTCATACAAGTACAAAGTTTCATACAAGTAGAAACTTTCATACAAATACAAACTTCCAAACAAGTACAAAGTTTCATACAAGTAGAAACTTTCATACAAGTACAAACTGTACTTGTATGGAAGTTTGTACTTGTATGAAACTTTGTCAGTGTCTTTTAGCTTCGCTTAGTGGTTTTGTATGGCTGACCAAAGTTTTCATACGTTTAAGTGTTTTTAGCTTGCATTTCGTTAGCAGCAACACATTTTTTAAGTATTTTGAAAATTTCAAAACTTTCATATAAGTAGATGTTAGTACTTGTATGAAACTTTGTCAGTGTCTGTTAGCTACGCTTAGTGGTTTTGTATGGCTGACCAAAGTTTTCATACGTTTAAGTGTTTTTTAGCTTGCATTTCGTTAGCAGCAACACATTTTTTAAGTATTTTGAAAATTTCAAAACTTTCATATAAGTAGATGTTAGTACTTGTATGAAACTTTGTCAGTGCCTGTTAGCTACGCTTAGTGGTTTTGTATGGCTGACCAAAGTTTTCATACGTTTAAGTGTTTTTAGCTTGCATTTCGTTAGCAGCAACACATTTTTTAAGTATTTTGAAAATTTCAAAACTTTCATATAAGTAGATGTTAGTACTTGTATGAAACTTTGTCAGTGTCTTTTAGCTTCGCTTAGTAGTTTTGTATGGCTGACCAAAGTTTTCATACGTTTAAGTGTTTTTAGCTTGTATTTCGTTAGCAGCAACACATTTTTTAAGTACTTTGAAAATTTCAAAACTTTCATATAATTAGATGTTAGTACTTGTATGAAACTTTGTCAGTGTCTGTTAGCTTCGCTTAGTGGTTTTGTATGGCTGACCAAAGTTTTCATACGTTTAAGTGTTTTTAGCTTGCATTTAGTTAGCAGCAACACATTTTTTAGGTATTTTGAAAATTTCAAAACTTTCATATAAGTAGATGTTAGTACTTGTATGAAACTTTGTTAGTGTCTGTTAGCTTCGCTTAGTGGTTTTGTATGGCTGACCAAAGTTTTCATACGTTTAACTGTTTTTAGCTTGCATTTCGATAGTAGCAACACATTTTTGAAGTATTTTGAAAATTTCAAAACTTTCATATAAGTAGATGTTAGTACTTGTATGAAACTTTGTCAGTGTCTGTTAGCTACGCTTAGTGGTTTTGTATGGCTGACCAAAGTTTTCATACGTTTATTAAAATTGTTTTCTGACTCGCTCACCTCACATCACGAAAAATGTATGAAGATACAAACTTTCATACAACTACAAGATACAAACTTTCATACAAGTACAAAGTTTCATACAAGTAGAAACTTTCATACAAATACAAACTTCCAAACAAGTACAAAGTTTCATACAAGTAGAAACTTTCATACAAGTACAAATTGTACTTGTATGAAACTTTGTCAGTGTTTGTTAGCTTCGCTTAGTGGTTTTGTATGGCTGACCAAAGTTCTCATACGTTTAAGTGTTTTTAGCTTGCATTTCATTAGCAGCAACAGTACTTGTATGAAACTTTGTCAGTGTCTGTTAGCTTCGCTTAGTGGTTTTGTATGGCTGACCAAAGTTTTCATACGTTTAAGTGTTTTTAGCTTGCATTTCGTTAGCAGCAACACATTTTTTAAGTATTTTGAAAATTTCAAAACTTTCATATAAGTAGATGTTAGTACTTGTATGAAACTTTGTCAGTGTCTTTTAGCTTCGCTTAGTGGTTTTGTATGGCTGACCAAAGTTCTCATACGTTTAAGTGTTTTTAGCTTGCATTTCATTAGCAGCAACACATTTTTTAAGTATTTTGAAAATTTCAAAACTTTCATATAAGTAGATGTTAGTACTTGTATGAAACTTTGTCAGTGTCTGTTAGCTTCGCTTAGTGGTTTTGTATGGCTGACCAAAGTTTTCATACGTTTAAGTGTTTTTAGCTTGCATTTCGTTAGCAGCAACACATTTTTTAAGTATTTTGAAAATTTCAAAACTTTCATATAAGTAGACGTTAGTACTTGTATGAAACTTTTTCAGTGTCTGTTAGCTACGCTTAGTGGTTTTGTATGGCTGACCAAAGTTTTCATACGTTTAAGTGTTTTTAGCTTGCATTTCGTTAGCAGCAACACATTTTTTAAGTACTTTGAAAATTTCAAAACTTTCATATAAGTAGATGTTAGTACTTGTATGAAACTTTGTCAGTGTCTGTTAGCTTCGCTTAGTGGTTTTGTATGGCTGACCAAAGTTTTCATACGTTTAAGTGTTTTTAGCTTGCATTTCGTTAGCAGCAACACATTTTTTAAGTATTTTGAAAATTTCAAAACTTTCATATAAGTAGATGTTAGTACTTGTATGAAACTTTGTCAGTGCTTGTTGGCTTCGCTTAGTGGTTTTGTATGGCTGACCAAAGTTTTTATACGTTTAAGTGTTTTTAGCTTGCATTTCATTAGTAGCAACACATTTTTTAAGTATTTTGAAAATTTTAAAACTTTCATATAAGTAGATGTCAGTACTAGTATGAAACTTTGTCAGTGTCTGGTAGCTACGCTTAGTGGTTTTGTATGGCTGACCAAAGTTTTCATACGTTCCTTAAAATTGTTTTCTGACCCGCTCACCTCACATGACGAAAAATGTATGAAGATACAAACTTCCATACAAGTACAAGATACAAACTTTCATACAAGTACAAAGTTTCATACAAGTAGAAACTTTCATACAAATACAAACTTCCAAACAAGTACAAAGTTTCATACAAGTAGAAACTTTCATACAAGTACAAACTGTACTTGTATGGAAGTTTGTACTTGTATGAAACTTTGTCAGTGTTTGTTAGCTTCGCTTAGTGGTTTTGTATGGCTGACCAAAGTTTTCATACGTTTAAGTGTTTTTAGCTTGCATTTCGTTAGCAGCAACATATTTTTTAAGTATTTTGAAAATTTCAAAACTTTCATATAAGTAGATGTTAGTACTTGTATGAAACTTTGTCAGTGTCTGTTAGCTTCGCTTAGTGGTTTTGTATGGCTGACCAAAGTTTTCATACGTTTAAGTGTTTTTAGCTTGCATTTAGTTAGCAGCAACACATTTTTTAAGTATTTTGAAAATTTCAAAACTTTCATATAAGTAGATGTTAGTACTTGTATGAAACTTTGTCAGTGTCTGTTAGCTACGCTTAGTGGTTTTGTATGGCTGACCAAAGTTTTCATACGTTTAAGTGTTTTTAGCTTGCATTTCGTTAGCAGCAACATATTTTTTAAGTATTTTGAAAATTTCAAAACTTTCATATAAGTAGATGTTAGTACTTGTATGAAACTTTGTCAGTGCCTGTTAGCTTCGCTTAGTGGTTTTGTATGGCTGACCAAAGTTTTCATACGTTTAAGTGTTTTTATCTTGCATTTCGTTAGCAGCAACACATTTTTTAAGTATTTTGAAAATTTCAAAACTTTCATATAAGTAGATGTTAGTACTTGTATGAAACTTTGTCAGTGTCTGTTAGCTACGCTTAGTGCTTTTGTATGGCTGACCAAAGTTTTCATACGTTTAAGTGTTTTTAGCTTGCATTTCGTTAGCAGCAACACATTTTTTAAGTATTTTGAAAATTTCAAAACTTTCATATAAGTAGATGTTAGTACTTGTATGAAACTTTGTCAGTGTCTTTTAGCTTCGCTTAGTGGTTTTGTATGGCTGACCAAAGTTTTCATACGTTTAAGTGTTTTTAGCTTGCATTTCGTTAGCAGCAACACATTTTTTAAGTATTTTGAAAATTTCAAAACTTTCATATAAGTAGATGTTAGTACTTGTATGAAACTTTGTCAGTGTCTGTTAGCTTCGCTTAATGGTTTTGTATGGCTGACCAAAGTTTTCATACGTTTAAGTGTTTTTAGCTTGCATTTCGATAGTAGCAACACATTTTTTAAGTATTTTGAAAATTTCAAAACTTTCATATAAGTAGATGTCAGTACTTGTATGAAACTTTGTCAGTGTCTGTTAGCTTCGCTTAGTGGTTTTGTATGGCTGACCAAAGTTTTCATACGTTTAAGTGTTTTTAGCTTGCATTTCGTTAGCAGCAACACATTTTTTAAGTATTTTGAAAATTTCAAAACTTTCATATAAGTAGATGTTAGTACTTGTATGAAACTTTGTCAGTGTCTGTTAGCTTCGCTTAGTGGTTTTGTATGGGCTGACCAAAGTTTTCATACGTTTAAGTGTTTTTAGCTTGCATTTCGTTAGCAGCAACACATTTTTTTAAGTATTTTGAAAATTTCAAAACTTTCATATAAGTAGATGTTAGTACTTGTATGAAACTTTGTCAGTGTCTGTTAGCTACGCTTAGTGGTTTTGTATGGCTGACAAAAGTTTTCATACGTTTAAGTGTTTTTAGCTTGCATTTCGTTAGCAGCAACACATTTTTTAAGTATTTTGAAAATTTCAAAACTTTCATATAAGTAGATGTTAGTACTTGTATGAAACTTTGTCAGTGCCTGTTAGCTTCGCTTAGTGGTTTTGTATGGCTGACCAAAGTTTTCATACGTTTAAGTGTTTTTAGCTTGCATTTCGATAGTAGCAACACATTTTTGAAGTATTTTGAAAATTTCAAAACTTTCATATAAGTAGATGTTAGTACTTGTATGAAACTTTGTCAGTGTCTGTTAGCATCGCTTAGTGGTTTTGTATGGCTCACCAAAGTTTTCATACGTTTAAGTGTTTTTAGCTTGCATTTCGTTAGCAGCAACACATTTTTTAAGTATTTTGAAAATTTCAAAACTTTCATATAAGTAGATGTAAGTACTTGTATGAAACTTTGTCAGTGTCTGTTAGCTTCGCTTAGTGGTTTTGTATGGCTGACCAAAGTTTTCATACGTTTAAGTGTTTTTAGCTTGCATTTCGATAGTAGCAACACATTTTTTAAGTATTTTGAAAATTTCAAAACTTTCATATAAGTAGATGTTAGTACTTGTATGAAACTTTGTCAGTGCCTGTTAGCTTCGCTTAGTGGTTTTGTATGGCTGACCAAAGTTTTCATACGTTTAAGTGTTTTTAGCTTGCATTTAGTTAGCAGCAACACATTTTTTAAGTATTTTGAAAATTTCAAAACTTTCATATAAGTAGATGTTAGTACTTGTATGAAACTTTGTCAGTGCCTGTTAGCTTCGCTTAGTGGTTTTGTATGGCTGACCAAAGTTTTCATACGTTTAAGTGTTTTTAGCTTGCATTTCGTTAGCAGCAACACATTTTTTAAGTATTTTGAAAATTTCAAAACTTTCATATAAGTAGATGTTAGTACTTGTATGAAACTTTGTCAGTGCCTGTTAGCTACGCTTAGTGGTTTTGTATGGCTGACCAAAGTTTTCATACGTTTAAGTGTCTTTAGCTTGCATTTCGTTAGCAGCAACACATTTTTTAAGTATTTTGAAAATTTCAAAACTTTCATATAAGTAGATGTTAGTACTTGTATGAAACTTTGTCAGTGTCTTTTAGCTTCGCTTAGTAGTTTTGTATGGCTGACCAAAGTTTTCATACGTTTAAATGTTTTTAGCTTGTATTTCGTTAGCAGCAACACATTTTTTAAGTACTTTGAAAATTTCAAAACTTTCATATAATTAGATGTTAGTACTTGTATGAAACTTTGTCAGTGTCTGTTAGCTTCGCTTAGTGGTTTTGTATGGCTGACCAAAGTTTTCATACGTTTAAGTGTTTTTAGCTTGCATTTAGTTAGCAGCAACACATTTTTTAAGTATTTTGAAAATTTCAAAACTTTCATATAAGTAGATGTTAGTACTTGTATGAAACTTTGTCAGTGTCTGTTAGCTACGCTTAGTGGTTTTGTATGGCTGACCAAAGTTTTCATACGTTTAAGTGTTTTTAGCTTGCATTTCGTTAGCAGCAACACATTTTTTAAGTATTTTGAAAATTTCAAAACTTTCATATAAGTAGATGTTAGTACTTGTATGAAACTTTGTCAGTGCCTGTTAGCTTCGCTTAGTGGTTTTGTATGGCTGACCAAAGTTTTCATACGTTTAAGTGTTTTTAGCTTGCATTTCGTTAGCAGCAACACATTTTTTAAGTATTTTGAAAATTTCAAAACTTTCATATAAGTAGATGTTAGTACTTGTATGAAACTTTGTCAGTGCCTGTTAGCTTCGCTTAGTGGTTTTGTATGGCTGATCAAAGTTTTCATACGTTTAAATGTTTTTAGCTTGTATTTCGTTAGCAGCAACACATTTTTTAAGTACTTTGAAAATTTCAAAACTTTCATATAATTAGATGTTAGTACTTGTATGAAACTTTGTCAGTGTCTGTTAGCTTCGCTTAGTGGTTTTGTATGGCTGACCAAAGTTTTCATACGTTTAAGTGTTTTTAGCTTGCATTTCGTTAGCAGCAACACATTTTTTAAGTATTTTGAAAATTTCAAAACTTTCATATAAGTAGATGTTAGTACTTGTATGAAACTTTGTCAGTGTCTTTTAGCTTCGCTTAGTGGTTTTGTATGGCTGACCAAAGTTCTCATACGTTTAAGTGTTTTTAGCTTGCATTTCATTAGCAGCAACACATTTTTTAAGTATTTTGAAAATTTCAAAACTTTCATATAAGTAGATGTTAGTACTTGTATGAAACTTTGTCAGTGTCTGTTAGCTACGCTTAGTGGTTTTGTATGGCTGATCAAAGTTTTCATACGTTTAAGTGTTTTTAGCTTGCATTTCGTTAGCAGCAACACATTTTTTAAGTATTTTGAAAATTTCAAAACTTTCATATAAGTAGATGTTAGTACTTGTATGAAACTTTGTCAGTGTCTTTTAGCTTCGCTCAGTGGTTTTGTATGGCTGACCAAAGTTCTCATACGTTTAAGTGTTTTTAGCTTGCATTTCATTAGCAGCAACAGTACTTGTATGAAACTTTGTCAGTGTCTGTTAGCTTCGCTTAGTGGTTTTGTATGGCTGACCAAAGTTTTCATACGTTTAAGTGTTTTTAGCTTGCATTTCGTTAGCAGCAACACATTTTTTAAGTATTTTGAAAATTTCAAAACTTTCATATAAGTAGATGTTAGTACTTGTATGAAACTTTGTCAGTGTCTTTTAGCTTCGCTTAGTGGTTTTGTATGGCTGACCAAAGTTCTCATACGTTTAAGTGTTTTTAGCTTGCATTTCATTAGCAGCAACACATTTTTTAAGTATTTTGAAAATTTCAAAACTTTCATATAAGTAGATGTTAGTACTTGTATGAAACTTTGTCAGTGTCTGTTAGCTTCGCTTAGTGGTTTTGTATGGCTGACCAAAGTTTTCATACGTTTAAGTGTTTTTAGCTTGCATTTCGTTAGCAGCAACACATTTTTTAAGTATTTTGAAAATTTCAAAACTTTCATATAAGTAGACGTTAGTACTTGTATGAAACTTTTTCAGTGTCTGTTAGCTACGCTTAGTGGTTTTGTATGGCTGACCAAAGTTTTCATACGTTTAAGTGTTTTTAGCTTGCATTTCGTTAGCAGCAACACATTTTTTAAGTACTTTGAAAATTTCAAAACTTTCATATAAGTAGATGTTAGTACTTGTATGAAACTTTGTCAGTGTCTGTTAGCTTCGCTTAGTGGTTTTGTATGGCTGACCAAAGTTTTCATACGTTTAAGTGTTTTTAGCTTGCATTTCGTTAGCAGCAACACATTTTTTAAATATTTTGAAAATTTCAAAACTTTCATATAAGTAGATGTTAGTACTTGTATGAAACTTTGTCAGTGCTTGTTGGCTTCGCTTAGTGGTTTTGTATGGCTGACCAAAGTTTTCATACGTTTAAGTGTTTTTAGCTTGCATTTCATTAGTAGCAACACATTTTTTAAGTATTTTGAAAATTTCAAAACTTTCATATAAGTAGATGTCAGTACTAGTATGAAACTTTGTCAGTGTCTGGTAGCTACGCTTAGTGGTTTTGTATGGCTGACCAAAGTTTTCATACGTTCCTTAAAATTGTTTTCTGACCCGCTCACCTCACATGACGAAAAATGTATGAAGATACAAACTTCCATACAAGTACAAGATACAAACTTTCATACAAGTACAAAGTTTCATACAAGTAGAAACTTTCATACAAATACAAACTTCCAAACAAGTACAAAGTTTCATACAAGTAGAAACTTTCATACAAGTACAAACTGTACTTGTATGGAAGTTTGTACTTGTATGAAACTTTGTCAGTGTTTGTTAGCTTCGCTTAGTGGTTTTGTATGGCTGACCAAAGTTTTCATACGTTTAAGTGTTTTTAGCTTGCATTTCGTTAGCAGCAACATATTTTTTAAGTATTTTGAAAATTTCAAAACTTTCATATAAGTAGATGTTAGTACTTGTATGAAACTTTGTCAGTGTCTGTTAGCTTCGCTAAGTGGTTTTGTATGGCTGACCAAAGTTTTCATACGTTTAAGTGTTTTTAGCTTGCATTTAGTTAGCAGCAACACATTTTTTAAGTATTTTGAAAATTTCAAAACTTTCATATAAGTAGATGTTAGTACTTGTATGAAACTTTGTCAGTGTCTGTTAGCTACGCTTAGTGGTTTTGTATGGCTGACCAAAGTTTTCATACGTTTAAGTGTTTTTAGCTTGCATTTCGTTAGCAGCAACATATTTTTTAAGTATTTTGAAAATTTCAAAACTTTCATATAAGTAGATGTTAGTACTTGTATGAAACTTTGTCAGTGCCTGTTAGCTTCGCTTAGTGGTTTTGTATGGCTGACCAAAGTTTTCATACGTTTAAGTGTTTTTATCTTGCATTTCGTTAGCAGCAACACATTTTTTAAGTATTTTGAAAATTTCAAAACTTTCATATAAGTAGATGTTAGTACTTGTATGAAACTTTGTCAGTGTCTGTTAGCTACGCTTAGTGGTTTTGTATGGCTGACCAAAGTTTTCATACGTTTAAGTGTTTTTAGCTTGCATTTCGTTAGCAGCAACACATTTTTTAAGTATTTTGAAAATTTCAAAACTTTCATATAAGTAGATGTTAGTACTTGTATGAAACTTTGTCAGTGTCTTTTAGCTTCGCTTAGTGGTTTTGTATGGCTGACCAAAGTTTTCATACGTTTAAGTGTTTTTAGCTTGCATTTCGTTAGCAGCAACACATTTTTTAAGTATTTTGAAAATTTCAAAACTTTCATATAAGTAGATGTTAGTACTTGTATGAAACTTTGTCAGTGTCTGTTAGCTTCGCTTAATGGTTTTGTATGGCTGACCAAAGTTTTCATACGTTTAAGTGTTTTTAGCTTGCATTTCGATAGTAGCAACACATTTTTTAAGTATTTTGAAAATTTCAAAACTTTCATATAAGTAGATGTCAGTACTTGTATGAAACTTTGTCAGTGTCTGTTAGCTTCGCTTAGTGGTTTTGTATGGCTGACCAAAGTTTTCATACGTTTAAGTGTTTTTAGCTTGCATTTCGTTAGCAGCAACACATTTTTTAAGTATTTTGAAAATTTCAAAACTTTCATATAAGTAGATGTTAGTACTTGTATGAAACTTTGTCAGTGTCTGTTAGCTTCGCTTAGTGGTTTTGTATGGGCTGACCAAAGTTTTCATACGTTTAAGTGTTTTTAGCTTGCATTTCGTTAGCAGCAACACATTTTTTTAAGTATTTTGAAAATTTCAAAACTTTCATATAAGTAGATGTTAGTACTTGTATGAAACTTTGTCAGTGTCTGTTAGCTACGCTTAGTGGTTTTGTATGGCTGACAAAAGTTTTCATACGTTTAAGTGTTTTTAGCTTGCATTTCGTTAGCAGCAACACATTTTTTAAGTATTTTGAAAATTTCAAAACTTTCATATAAGTAGATGTTAGTACTTGTATGAAACTTTGTCAGTGCCTGTTAGCTTCGCTTAGTGGTTTTGTATGGCTGACCAAAGTTTTCATACGTTTAAGTGTTTTTAGCTTGCATTTCGATAGTAGCAACACATTTTTGAAGTATTTTGAAAATTTCAAAACTTTCATATAAGTAGATGTTAGTACTTGTATGAAACTTTGTCAGTGTCTGTTAGCATCGCTTAGTGGTTTTGTATGGCTCACCAAAGTTTTCATACGTTTAAGTGTTTTTAGCTTGCATTTCGTTAGCAGCAACACATTTTTTAAGTATTTTGAAAATTTCAAAACTTTCATATAAGTAGATGTTAGTACTTGTATGAAACTTTGTCAGTGTCTTTTAGCTTCGCTCAGTGGTTTTGTATGGCTGACCAAAGTTCTCATACGTTTAAGTGTTTTTAGCTTGCATTTCATTAGCAGCAACAGTACTTGTATGAAACTTTGTCAGTGTCTGTTAGCTTCGCTTAGTGGTTTTGTATGGCTGACCAAAGTTTTCATACGTTTAAGTGTTTTTAGCTTGCATTTCGTTAGCAGCAACACATTTTTTAAGTATTTTGAAAATTTCAAAACTTTCATATAAGTAGATGTTAGTACTTGTATGAAACTTTGTCAGTGTCTTTTAGCTTCGCTTAGTGGTTTTGTATGGCTGACCAAAGTTCTCATACGTTTAAGTGTTTTTAGCTTGCATTTCATTAGCAGCAACACATTTTTTAAGTATTTTGAAAATTTCAAAACTTTCATATAAGTAGATGTTAGTACTTGTATGAAACTTTGTCAGTGTCTGTTAGCTTCGCTTAGTGGTTTTGTATGGCTGACCAAAGTTTTCATACGTTTAAGTGTTTTTAGCTTGCATTTCGTTAGCAGCAACACATTTTTTAAGTATTTTGAAAATTTCAAAACTTTCATATAAGTAGACGTTAGTACTTGTATGAAACTTTTTCAGTGTCTGTTAGCTACGCTTAGTGGTTTTGTATGGCTGACCAAAGTTTTCATACGTTTAAGTGTTTTTAGCTTGCATTTCGTTAGCAGCAACACATTTTTTAAGTACTTTGAAAATTTCAAAACTTTCATATAAGTAGATGTTAGTACTTGTATGAAACTTTGTCAGTGTCTGTTAGCTTCGCTTAGTGGTTTTGTATGGCTGACCAAAGTTTTCATACGTTTAAGTGTTTTTAGCTTGCATTTCGTTAGCAGCAACACATTTTTTAAGTATTTTGAAAATTTCAAAACTTTCATATAAGTAGATGTTAGTACTTGTATGAAACTTTGTCAGTGCTTGTTGGCTTCGCTTAGTGGTTTTGTATGGCTGACCAAAGTTTTCATACGTTTAAGTGTTTTTAGCTTGCATTTCATTAGTAGCAACACATTTTTTAAGTATTTTGAAAATTTCAAAACTTTCATATAAGTAGATGTCAGTACTAGTATGAAACTTTGTCAGTGTCTGGTAGCTACGCTTAGTGGTTTTGTATGGCTGACCAAAGTTTTCATACGTTCCTTAAAATTGTTTTCTGACCCGCTCACCTCACATGACGAAAAATGTATGAAGATACAAACTTCCATACAAGTACAAGATACAAACTTTCATACAAGTACAAAGTTTCATACAAGTAGAAACTTTCATACAAATACAAACTTCCAAACAAGTACAAAGTTTCATACAAGTAGAAACTTTCATACAAGTACAAACTGTACTTGTATGGAAGTTTGTACTTGTATGAAACTTTGTCAGTGTTTGTTAGCTTCGCTTAGTGGTTTTGTATGGCTGACCAAAGTTTTCATACGTTTAAGTGTTTTTAGCTTGCATTTCGTTAGCAGCAACATATTTTTTAAGTATTTTGAAAATTTCAAAACTTTCATATAAGTAGATGTTAGTACTTGTATGAAACTTTGTCAGTGTCTGTTAGCTTCGCTTAGTGGTTTTGTATGGCTGACCAAAGTTTTCATACGTTTAAGTGTTTTTAGCTTGCATTTAGTTAGCAGCAACACATTTTTTAAGTATTTTGAAAATTTCAAAACTTTCATATAAGTAGATGTTAGTACTTGTATGAAACTTTGTCAGTGTCTGTTAGCTACGCTTAGTGGTTTTGTATGGCTGACCAAAGTTTTCATACGTTTAAGTGTTTTTAGCTTGCATTTCGTTAGCAGCAACATATTTTTTAAGTATTTTGAAAATTTCAAAACTTTCATATAAGTAGATGTTAGTACTTGTATGAAACTTTGTCAGTGCCTGTTAGCTTCGCTTAGTGGTTTTGTATGGCTGACCAAAGTTTTCATACGTTTAAGTGTTTTTATCTTGCATTTCGTTAGCAGCAACACATTTTTTAAGTATTTTGAAAATTTCAAAACTTTCATATAAGTAGATGTTAGTACTTGTATGAAACTTTGTCAGTGTCTGTTAGCTACGCTTAGTGGTTTTGTATGGCTGACCAAAGTTTTCATACGTTTAAGTGTTTTTAGCTTGCATTTCGTTAGCAGCAACACATTTTTTAAGTATTTTGAAAATTTCAAAACTTTCATATAAGTAGATGTTAGTACTTGTATGAAACTTTGTCAGTGTCTTTTAGCTTCGCTTAGTGGTTTTGTATGGCTGACCAAAGTTTTCATACGTTTAAGTGTTTTTAGCTTGCATTTCGTTAGCAGCAACACATTTTTTAAGTATTTTGAAAATTTCAAAACTTTCATATAAGTAGATGTTAGTACTTGTATGAAACTTTGTCAGTGTCTGTTAGCTTCGCTTAATGGTTTTGTATGGCTGACCAAAGTTTTCATACGTTTAAGTGTTTTTAGCTTGCATTTCGATAGTAGCAACACATTTTTTAAGTATTTTGAAAATTTCAAAACTTTCATATAAGTAGATGTCAGTACTTGTATGAAACTTTGTCAGTGTCTGTTAGCTTCGCTTAGTGGTTTTGTATGGCTGACCAAAGTTTTCATACGTTTAAGTGTTTTTAGCTTGCATTTCGTTAGCAGCAACACATTTTTTAAGTATTTTGAAAATTTCAAAACTTTCATATAAGTAGATGTTAGTACTTGTATGAAACTTTGTCAGTGTCTGTTAGCTTCGCTTAGTGGTTTTGTATGGGCTGACCAAAGTTTTCATACGTTTAAGTGTTTTTAGCTTGCATTTCGTTAGCAGCAACACATTTTTTTAAGTATTTTGAAAATTTCAAAACTTTCATATAAGTAGATGTTAGTACTTGTATGAAACTTTGTCAGTGTCTGTTAGCTACGCTTAGTGGTTTTGTATGGCTGACAAAAGTTTTCATACGTTTAAGTGTTTTTAGCTTGCATTTCGTTAGCAGCAACACATTTTTTAAGTATTTTGAAAATTTCAAAACTTTCATATAAGTAGATGTTAGTACTTGTATGAAACTTTGTCAGTGCCTGTTAGCTTCGCTTAGTGGTTTTGTATGGCTGACCAAAGTTTTCATACGTTTAAGTGTTTTTAGCTTGCATTTCGATAGTAGCAACACATTTTTGAAGTATTTTGAAAATTTCAAAACTTTCATATAAGTAGATGTTAGTACTTGTATGAAACTTTGTCAGTGTCTGTTAGCATCGCTTAGTGGTTTTGTATGGCTCACCAAAGTTTTCACCAAAGTTTTTAGCTTGCATTTCGTTAGCAGCAACACATTTTTTAAGTATTTTGAAAATTTCAAAACTTTCATATAAGTAGATGTAAGTACTTGTATGAAACTTTGTCAGTGTCTGTTAGCTTCGCTTAGTGGTTTTGTATGGCTGACCAAAGTTTTCATACGTTTAAGTGTTTTTAGCTTGCATTTCGATAGTAGCAACACATTTTTTAAGTATTTTGAAAATTTCAAAACTTTCATATAAGTAGATGTTAGTACTTGTATGAAACTTTGTCAGTGCCTGTTAGCTTCGCTTAGTGGTTTTGTATGGCTGACCAAAGTTTTCATACGTTTAAGTGTTTTTAGCTTGCATTTAGTTAGCAGCAACACATTTTTTAAGTATTTTGAAAATTTCAAAACTTTCATATAAGTAGATGTTAGTACTTGTATGAAACTTTGTCAGTGCCTGTTAGCTTCGCTTAGCGGTTTTGTATGGCTGACCAAAGTTTTCATACGTTTAAGTGTTTTTAGCTTGCATTTCATTAGTAGCAACACATTTTTTAAGTATTTTGAAAATTTCAAAACTTTCATATAAGTAGATGTCAGTACTAGTATGAAACTTTGTCAGTGTCTGGTAGCTACGCTTAGTGGTTTTGTATGGCTGACCAAAGTTTTCATACGTTCCTTAAAATTGTTTTCTGACCCGCTCACCTCACATGACGAAAAATGTATGAAGATACAAACTTTCATACAAGTACAAGATTCAAACTTTCATACAAGTACAAAGTTTCATACAAGTAGAAACTTTCATACAAGTACAAACTTCCATACAAGTACAAAGTTTCATACAAGTAGAAAAAAGTTTCATACAAGTTCACTTGTATGAAAGTTTCTACTTGTATGAAACTTTGTACTTGTATGAAAGTTTCTACTTGTATGAAACTTTGTACTTGTTTGGAAGTATGAAACTTTTTAATACGTTGTTGTTGTTGTTGTTGTTGTTGGTGTTGTTGTTGGTTTTGGTGTTGTTGTTGTTGTTATATTGAACATTTTTATTAACAAGTAGAAAAAAGTTTCATACAAGTAGAAAAAAGTTTCATACAAGTACAAATTTCCAACCAGTACAAAGTTTCATACAAGTAGAAAAAAGTTTCATACAAGTAAAAACTTCCATACAAGTACAAAGTTTCATACAAGTAGAAAAAGTTTCATACAAGTACAAACTTCCATACAAGTACAAAGTTTCATACAAGTAGAAAAAAGTTTCATACAAGTAGAAAAAAGTTTCATACAAGTACAAACTTCCATACAAGTACAAAGTTTCATACAAGTAGAGAAAAGTTTCATACAAGTACAAACTTCCATACAAGTACAAAGTTTCATACAAGTAGAAAAAGTTCCATACAAGTACAAAGTTTCATACAAGTAGAAAAAGTTTCATACAAGTACAAAAGTTTCATACAAGTACGCTTGGAAACCCTCACATGACCAAAAATGTATGAAAAATACAAGTTTTATAATGTGTTGAATTTTTACCAATAATACCATGTTGGTTTCTTTAGTAAACTAACTAGGCAATATCATCGAAAATATGATAAATTGTCCATATTGAATTTTTCATATATTTTCTGTCAAGTGAGGTAATAATTTAATATTTTTATACTTATATGAAGATTTTCCTTTGTACTTATATTAATAAAAATGTTCAATATAACAACAACAACAACAACAACACCATCAACAACAACAACAACAACAAGAACAAGAACAACAACAACAACAACAACAACAACAACAACAACAACAACAACAACGTATTAAAAAGTTTCATACAAGTAAGGTAATAATTTAATATTTTTATACTTATATGAAGATTTTCCTTTGTACTTATATTAATAAAAATGTTCAATATAACAACAACCACAACAACAACACCAACAACAACAACAACAACAACAACAACAACAACAACAACGTATTAAAAAGTTTCATACAAGTAAGGTAATAATTTAATATTTTTATACTTATATGAAGATTTTCCTTTGTACTTATATTAATAAAAATGTTCAATATAACAACAACAACAACACCAAAACCAACAACAACAACAACAACAACAACAACGTATTAAAAAGTTTCATACTTCCAAATGTTCCATATTGTTTTTAGCTTGCATTTCGTTAGCAGCAACACATTTTTTAAGTATTTTGAAAATTTCAAAACTTTCATATAAGTAGATGTTAGTACTTGTATGAAACTTTGTCAGTGTCTGTTAGCTTCGCTTAGTGGTTTTGTATGGCTGACCAAAGTTTTCATACGTTTAAGTGTTTTTAGCTTGCATTTCGTTAGCAGCAACACATTTTTTAAGTATTTTGAAAATTTCAAAACTTTCATATAAGTAGATGTTAGTACTTGTATGAAACTTTGTCAGTGTCTGTTAGCTACGCTTAGTGGTTTTGTATGGCTGACCAAAGTTTTCATACGTTTAAGTGTTTTTAGCTTGCATTTCGTTAGCAGCAACACATTTTTTAAGTATTTTGAAAATTTCAAAACTTTCATATAAGTAGATGTTAGTACTTGTATGAAACTTTGTCAGTGTCTGTTAGCTTCGCTTAGTGGTTTTGTATGGCTGACCAAAGTTTTCATACGTTTAAGTGTTTTTAGCTTGCATTTCGTTAGCAGCAACACATTTTTTAAGTATTTTGAAAATTTCAAAACTTTCATATAAGTAGATGTTAGTACTTGTATGAAACTTTGTCAGTGTCTGTTAGCTTCGCTTAGTGGTTTTGTATGGCTGACCAAAGTTTTCATACGTTTAAGTGTTTTTAGCTTGCATTTCGTTAGCAGCAACACATTTTTTAAGTATTTTGAAAATTTCAAAACTTTCATATAAGTAGATGTTAGTACTTGTATGAAACTTTGTCAGTGTCTGTTAGCTTCGCTTAGTGGTTTTGTATGGCTGACCAAAGTTTTCATACGTTTAAGTGTTTTTAGCTTGCATTTCGATAGTAGCAACACATTTTTGAAGTATTTTGAAAATTTCAAAACTTTCATATAAATAGATGTTAGTACTTGTATGAAACTTTGTCAGTGTCTGTTAGCTTCGCTTAGTGGTTTTGTATGGCTGACCAAAGTTTTCATACGTTTAAGTGTTTTTAGCTTGCATTTCGTTAGCAGCAACACATTTTTTAAGTATTTTGAAAATTTCAAAACTTTCATATAAGTAGATGTTAGTACTTGTATGAAACTTTGTCAGTGTCTGTTAGCTTCGCTTAGTGGTTTTGTATGGCTGACCAAAGTTTTCATACGTTTAAGTGTTTTTAGCTTGCATTTCGTTAGCAGCAACACATTTTTTAAGTATTTTGAAAATTTCAAAACTTTCATATAAGTAGACGTTAGTACTTGTATGAAACTTTGTCAGTGTCTGTTAGCTACGCTTAGTGGTTTTGTATGGCTGACCAAAGTTTACATACGTTTATTAAAATTGTTTTCTGACTCGCTCACCTCACATCACGAAAAATGTATGAAGATACAAACTTTCATACAACTACAAGATACAAACTTTCATACAAGTAGAAACTTTTCAGTACTTTCACAAGTACAAACTTCCAAACAAGTACAAAGTTTCATACAAGTAAAAACTTTCATACAAGTACAAACTGTACTTGTATGGAAGTTTGTACTTGTATGAAACTTTGTCAGTGTTTGTTAGCTTCGCTTAGTGGTTTTGTATGGCTGACCAAAGTTTTCATACGTTTAAGTGTTTTTAGCTTGCATTTCGTTAGCAGCAACACATTTTTTAAGTATTTTGAAAATTTCAAAACTTTCATATAAGTAGATGTTAGTACTTGTATGAAACTTTGTCAGTGTCTGTTAGCTTCGCTTAGTGGTTTTGTATGGCTGACCAAAGTTTTCATACGTTTAAGTGTTTTTAGCTTGCACTTCGTTAGAAGCAACACATTTTTTAAGTATTTTGAAAATTTCAAAACTTTCATATAAGTAGATGTTAGTACTTGTATGAAACTTTGTCAGTGTCTGTTAGCTTCGCTTAGTGGTTTTGTATGACTGACCAAAGTTTTCATACGTTTAAGTGTTTTTAGCTTGCATTTCGTTAGCAGCAACACATTTTTTAAGTATTTTGAAAATTTCAAAACTCTCATATAAGTAGATGTTAGTACTTGTATGAAACTTTGTCAGTGTCTGTTAGCTACGCTTAGTGGTTTTGTATGGCTGACCAAAGTTTTCATACGTTTAAGTGTTTTTAGCTTGCATTTCGTTAGCAGCAACATATTTTTTAAGTATTTTGAAAATTTCAAAACTTTCATATAAGTAGATGTTAGTACTTGTATGAAACTTTGTCAGTGTCTGTTAGCTTCGCTTAGTGGTTTTGTATGGCTGACCAAAGTTTTCATAGTTTTGAAAATTTCAAAACTCTCATATAAGTAGATGTTAGTACTTGTATGAAACTTTGTCAGTGTCTGTTAGCTACGCTTAGTGGTTTTATATGGCTGACCAAAGTTTTCATACGTTTAAGTGTTTTTAGCTTGCATTTCGTTAGCAGCAACATATTTTTTAAGTATTTTGAAAATTTCAAAACTTTCATATAAGTAGATGTTAGTACTTGTATGAAACTTTGGCAGTGTCTGTTAGCTTCGCTTAGTGGTTTTGTATGGCTGACCAAAGTTTTCATACGTTTAAGTGTTTTTAGCTTGCACTTCTTTAGCAGCAACACATTTTTTAAGTATTTTGAAAATTTCAAAACTTTCATATAAGTAGATGTTAGTACTTGTATGAAACTTTGTCAGTGTCTGTTAGCTACGCTTAGTGGTTTTGTATGGCTGACCAAAGTTTTCATACGTTTAAGTGTTTTTAGCTTGCATTTCGATAGTAGCAACACATTTTTGAAGTATTTTAAAAATTTCAAAACTTTCATATAAGTAGATGTTAGTACTTGTATGAAACTTTGTCAGCGTCTGTTAGCTACGCTTAGTGGTTTTATATGGCTGACCAAAGTTTTCATACGTTTCTTAAAATTGTTTTCTGACCCGCTCACCTCACATGACGAAAAATGTATGAAGATACAAACTTTCATACAAGTACAAGATACAAACTTTCATACAAGTACAAAGTTTCATACAAGTAGAAACTTTCATACAAGTACAAACTTCCATACAAGTACAAAGTTTCATACAAGTAGAAACTTTCATACAAGTACAAACTTCCATACAAGTACAAAGTTTCATACAAGTAGAAACTTTCATACAAGTACAAACTTCCATACAAGTACAAAGTTTCATACAAGTAGAAAAAAGTTTCATACAAGTACAAACTTCCATACAAGTACAAAGTTTCATACAAGTAGAAAAAAGTTTCATACAAGTACAAACTTCCATACAAGTACAAAGTTTCATACAAGTAGAAAAAAGTTTCATACAAGTACTTGTATTTATAATATAATTTTCATACATTTTTATATGTGCGCGGCCTCAGTGCAATGCTAGTTTGCACTTCGTTAGTCGCAACACATTACAAAAGTATTTTGAAACTTTTAAAACTTTCATATATATACTTTCATATATATATGTTATGTTCGGACCTGTTAAGTTTTCTTGTGTTGAGTCAAATTATGCCGCAGGCTCCACTCCTGATAGTGCCCTTCCGTCAATTCCTTTAAGTTTCAGCTTTGCAACCATACTTCCCCCGGAGTCCAAAAGCTTTGGTTTCCCGGGAAGCGACTGAGAGAGCCGTAGCTACACCCAATCGCTAGCTCTAACTTTCGTTCTTAGTTTTTATAGAGGATTTGTCGCACCTAACAAACGCCTCTTTATATATAATTTTCATACATTTTTATATGTGCGCGGCCTCAGTGCAATGCTAGTTTGCACTTCGTTAGTCGCAACACATTTTAAAAGTTAGTTAACGAGGCATTTGGCGATCTTAAGGGAGTCATAATTACTCCCGCCACCGTTTACCCGCGCTTACTTTAATTTGGACACCGTAACATTACGTTCGGTTCATCCCACAGCGCCAGTTCTGCTTACCAAAAGTCGCCCACTGGGCACATTATATCATATAACTTCAACCTTCATATCAAAAAAGGTGAGGTTCTTACCCATTTAAAGTTTTTAGTTGTAGATGACCATACGATCTGCATGTTTATCTAGAGTTCAACCAATATAACAATCTATAAAGATCGCTTGGTTTTAGTCTAATAAAAGCACACGTTCCATAAGGTCCGTGTTTATATTATTGCATGTATTAGCTCTAGAATTACCACAGTTATCCAACTAACTGTTAATGATCGATCTATGGAACCATAACTGATGCCTTTTGCGGTTTCACTTTTAATTCGTGTGTACTTAGACATGCATGGCTTAATCTTTGAGGCAAGCATATAACTACTGGCAGGATCAACCAGAATTATATTTAAAAAATATAATAAAAATTATATTTTTTGTGTTTAATGTAAATAATATTACTCTGCATATGCAAACAATTTAAATAATGAAAGTGAACAAGTTATATATATATGAGCTTCGCTAATATATTTTGTGTAAGCGGCCTAGGTAAGGAAAACCTCACTTACTTTCATTGGTCGCTTAAAACACATCTGTATAAATATATCGACTTTATTAGCCCAAATATAATAAAGTTCAGCTAACAAAATTTTTGTTGCTTTATTTGTGCTGTGCTTCATTGTAATATTTCATTTACATTTTTCTCTTTGTAAATAATACTACCGTACAAGCAACAATTTAAATAATGAAAGTGAGCAAGTTATATATATATGAGCTTCGCTAATATATTTTGTGTAAGCGGCCTAGGTAAGGAAAACCTCACTTACTTTCATTGGTCGCTTAAAACACATCTGTATAAATATATCGACTTTATTAGCCCAAATATAATAAAGTTCAACTAACAAAATTTTAGTTGCTTTATTTGTACATTATTATAATATTTCATTTACATATTTCTCTTTGTAAATAATACTACCGTACAAGCAACAATTTAAATAATGAAAGTGAACAAGTTATATATATATGAGCTTCGCTAATATATTTTGTGTAAGCGGCCTAGGTAAGGAAAACCTCACTTACTTTCATTGGTCGCTTAAAACACATCTGTATAAATATATCGACTTTATTAGCCCAAATATAATAAAGTTCAACTAACAAAATTTTAGTTGCTTTATTTGTACATTATTGTAATATTTCATTTACATTTTTCTCTTTGTAAATAATACTACCGTACAAGCAACAATTTAAATAATGAAAGTGAACAAGTTATATATATATGAACTTCGCTAATATATTTTGTGTAAGCGGCCTAGGTAAGGAAAACCTCACTTACTTTCATTGGTCGCTTAAAACACATCTGTATAAATATATCGACTTTATTAGCCCAAATATAATAAAGTTCAACTAACAAAATTTTTGTTGCTTTATTTGTACTTTATTGTAATAGATTACAATATTTGCTTTTTCATCATTTTTATAGAGGACTTGGCCCCTAAACAAGCGCCTCTCTTTATATTGCATATTTTAAATATGCATATTTTTATAAGATGATTACATCAAAACAATAATAAATTGGAAAATTAATTCCAATAAATTGTTTTCGAATCATTTTTCTCTTTGTAAATAATACTACCGTACAAGCAACAATTTAAATAATGAAAGTGAGCAAGTTATATATATATGAGCTTCGCTAATATATTTTGTGTAAGCGGCCTAGGTAAGGAAAACCTCACTTACTTTCATTGGTCGCTTAAAACACATCTGTATAAATATATCGACTTTATTAGCCCAAATATAATAAAGTTCAACTAACAAAATTTTAGTTGCTTTATTTGTACATTATTATAATATTTCATTTACATATTTCTCTTTGTAAATAATACTACCGTACAAGCAACAATTTAAATAATGAAAGTGAACAAGTTATATATATATGAGCTTCGCTAATATATTTTGTGTAAGCGGCCTAGGTAAGGAAAACCTCACTTACTTTCATTGGTCGCTTAAAACACATCTGTATAAATATATCGACTTTATTAGCCCAAATATAATAAAGTTCAACTAACAAAATTTTAGTTGCTTTATTTGTACATTATTGTAATATTTCATTTACATTTTTCTCTTTGTAAATAATACTACCGTACAAGCAACAATTTAAATAATGAAAGTGAACAAGTTATATATATATGAACTTCGCTAATATATTTTGTGTAAGCGGCCTAGGTAAGGAAAACCTCACTTACTTTCATTGGTCGCTTAAAACACATCTGTATAAATATATCGACTTTACTAGCCCAAATATAATAAAGTTCAACTAACAAAATTTTTGTTGCTTTATTTGTACTTTATTGTAGTAGATTACAATATTTGCTTTTTCATCATTTTTATAGAGGACTTGGCCCCTAAACAAGCGCCTCTCTTTATATTGCATATTTTAAATATGCATATTTTTATAAGATGATTACATCAAAACAATAATAAATTGGAAAATTAATTCCAATAAATTGTTTTCGAATCATCAAGCAAAGGTTAAGCTTCAGTGGATCGCAGTATGGCAGCTGCTCTACCACTTACAACACCTTGCCCGTTACCAAAGTCGTTTACAATTGATTCTAGGCATTGTCATTGTATTAAATAATGTTTTTATATATAACTAGCGCGGCATACGGGTGATATTTGAATCCTCCCGCATTTGCTATGTTATAAATAACATTGGCATCACATATATTCATTTTGTCGTTTATAAATTAAATTTATAAACTTTAAATGATTTAGAGAAGCCATACAATGCAATTTGCCCCATATTTATCATTGCAGTCCAGCACGGATACAACCTTAGAGGCGTTCAGGCATAATCCAACGGACGTAGCATCATACCACTGTTCGCTCGAACAAGTATTGTACCATTGGTCCGTACCTGCGGTTCCTCTCGTACTACGCAGGAATGCTGTCGCAATAATATTTTGTCATTAGTAGGGTAAAACTAACCTGTCTCACGACGGTCTAAACCCAGCTCACGTTCCCTTGAATGGGTGAACAATCCAACGCTTGGTGAATTTTGCTTCACAATGATAGGAAGAGCCGATATCGAAGGATCAAAAAGCAACGTCGCTATGAACGCTTGGCTGCCACAAGCCAGTTATCCCTGTGGTAACTTTTCTGACACCTCTTATTAAAAACTCTTTAAACCAAAAGGATCGATAGGCCGAGCTTTTGCTGTCTCTGTGCGTACTGAACACCGAGATCAAGTCAGCATTTGCCCTTTTGCTCTATGTGTGGTTTCTGTCCGCACTGAGCTGGCCTTGGGACACCTCCGTTATTATTTGAGAGATGTACCGCCCCAGTCAAACTCCCCACCTGGCAATGTCCTTGAATTGGATCATACCTGAGTGTTGGAGTTATACCAAATTTTAATTATGATAATAACATCGAAAAATGTTATCATTTCTCATTAAAATATGTTTACAATTATATAACAAACTCGTGGTACTTTGATCAAGAAGCTTGCATCAAAACCCAATACCATAAGATATATAAATATATCCTTAATATGGCTAGGCAATGATACACGTTCCACTTAATCAAGTAAGTAAGGAAACAATAAGAGTAGTGGTATTTCATTGACGATAAATAACCGAAATTATATATCTCCC
>NC_090324.1:165437044-165459544 GCF_040869045.1 Eurosta solidaginis
GCTTAAAACACATCTGTATAAATATATCGACTTTATTAGCCCAAATATAATAAAGTTCAACTAACAAAATTTTAGTTGCTTTATTTGTACATTATTGTAATATTTCATTTACATTTTTCTCTTTGTAAATAATACTGCCGTACAAGCAACGATTTAAATAATGAAAGTGAACAAGTTATATATATATGAGCTTCGCTAATATATTTTGTGTAAGCGGCCTAGGTAAGGAAAACCTCACTTACTTTCATTGGTCGCTTAAAACACATCTGTATAAATATATCGACTTTATTAGCCCAAATATAATAAAGTTCAGCTAACAAAATTTTTGTTGCTTCATTTGTACTTTATTGTAGTATTTAATTTTACAATTATTTATTGAATAAAGAATTTTCGTTCTCTTGTATATTTAAGAACGATATTTATTCATTTTGGTATTTCAGTAATAAAATTATTTTTATATACCATACATTTACTTAAATTTCCATTACATGAAACATATACATTTATTATAAAATGTATATTTTTTCTATGATATGAAATTAAAAATTTCATTTATATCGAATTTATATTAATAAAATATTTTAAAAAGCATCTGCTTGCTTCTTGATGATGAGTAAAGTTAACATACAAGTTTTTTTAGAAACACATTGAAGTCAAAATTTTCATACATGTTATTTTTTATATGTGCGCGGCCGCAACACATTTTAACAGTATTTTGAAAATTTTAAAACTTTCATATATGTACTACTTAGTACTTGTATGAGAAACTTTCTCATACTAAAATTTGACAGTTAGTTTAGAATATGAAAACCATTATATGATCAACATCTTCTAATTTAACTAACAGTCTTACTAGGAATTATATCAAATATCAACACTTTGATGTATTAATATTTGATTTAATAAGCTTAAATTTGCTTATTTTTACTTAGTTTTGCTTAGCTAAAACTAATTTTCATACATTTTTATATGTGCGCGGCCTCAGTGCAAATTTACATACTTGCACTTCATTGGTCGCAACACATTTTAAAAGTAAGATAACGAGGCATTTGGCGATCTTAAGAGAGTCATAGTTACTCCCGCCACCGTTTGTTTACCCGCACTTACTTTAATTTCTTCACTTTTTCATTTCTTCTAGAAAACTTTCATACAAGCAATCATTTTTATAGAGTACTTGTTGCCGCAGCTCTAACAAGCGCCTCTAAAATTTGACTGTTAGTTTAGAATATGAAAACCAATATATGATCAACATTTTCTAATTTAACTAACAGTCTTACTAGGAATTATATCAAATATCAACACTTGATGTATTAATATTTGAGTTAATAAGCTTAAATTTGCTTATTTTTACTTAGTTTTGCTTAGCTAAAACTAATTTTCATACATTTTTATATGTGTGCGGCCTCGTGCAATGTTACCTCCTTGCACTTCATTGGTCACAACACATTTTTCGTATGAGAAATTTTCTCATACTAATATTTGACTGTTAGTTTAGAATATGAAAACCATTATATGATCAACATCTTCTAATTTAACTAACAGTCTTACTAGGAATTATATCAAATATCAACACTTCGATGTATTAATATTTGATTTAATAAGCTTAAATTTGCTTACTTTTACTTAGTTTTGCTTAGATAAAACTAATTTTCATACATTTTTATATGTGCGCGGCCTCAGTGCAATGTTACCTACTTGCACTTCATTGGTCGCAACACATTTTAAAAGTAAGATGACAAGGCATTTGGCGATCTTAAGAGAGTCATAGTTACTCCCGCCACCGTTTGTTTACCCGCACTTACTTTAATTTCTTCACTTTTTCATTTCTTCTAGGAAACTTTCATACAAGCATCATTTTTATAGAGTACTTGTTGCCGCAGCTCTAACAAGCGCCTCTAAAATTTGACTGTTAGTTTAGAATATGAAAACCATTATATGATCAACATATTCTAATTTAACTAACAGTCTTACTAGGAATTATATCAAATATCAACACTTTGATGTATTAATATTTAATTTAATAAGCTTAAATTTGCTTATTTTTACTTAGTTTTGCTTAGCTAAAACTAATTTTCATACATTTTTATATGTGTGCGGCCTCAGTGCAAATTTACATACTTGCACTTCATTGGTCGCAACACATTTTAAAAGTAAGATAACGAGGCATTTGGCGATCTTAAGAGAGTCATAGTTACTCCCGCCACCGTTTGTTTACCCGCACTTACTTTAATTTCTTCACTTTTTCATTTCTTCTAGGAAACTTTCATACAAGCATCATTTTTATAGAGTACTTGTTGCCGCAGCTCTAACAAGCGCCTCTAAAATTTGACTGTTAGTTTAGAATATGAAAACCATTATATGATCAACATCTTCTAATTTAACTAACAGTCTTACTAGGAATTATATCAAATATCAACACTTTGATGTATTAATATTTGAGTTAATAAGCTTAAATTTGCTTATTTTTACTTAGTTTTGCTTAGCTAAAACTAATTTTCATACATTTTTTATATGTGCGCGGCCTCAGTGCAATGCTAGTTTGCACTTCGTTAGTCGCAACACAAAGTTTTCATACGTTTAATTGTTTTTACCTTGCATTTCGATAGTAGAAACACATTTTTGAAGTATTTTGAAAATTTCAAAACTTTGATATAAGTAGATGTTAGTACTTGTATGAAACTTTGTCAGTGTCTGTTAGCTTCGCTTAGTGGTTTTGTATGGCTGACCAAAGTTTTCATACGTTTAAGTGTTTTTAGCTTGCATTTCGTTAGCAGCAACACATTTTTTAAGTATTTTGAAAATTTCAAAACTTTCATATAAGTAGATGTTGGTACTTGTATGAAACTTTGTCAGTGCCAGTTAGCTACGCTTAGTGGTTTTGTATGGCTGACCAAAGTTTTCATACATTACCTAAAATTGTTTTCTGACTCGCTCACCTCACATGGCGAAAAATGTATGAAGATACAAACTTTTATACAAGTACAAGATACAAACTTTCATACAAGTACAAAGTTTCATACAAGTAGAAACTTTCATACAAATACAAACTTCCAAACAAGTACAAAGTTTCATACAAGTAGAAACTTTCATACAAGTACAAACTGTACTTGTATGGAAGTTTGTACTTGTATGAAACTTTGTCAGTGTCTTTTAGCTTCGCTTAGTGGTTTTGTATGGCTGACCAAAGTTTTCATACGTTTAAGTGTTTTTAGCTTGCATTTCGTTAGCAGCAACACATTTTTTAAGTATTTTGAAAATTTCAAAACTTTCATATAAGTAGATGTTAGTACTTGTATGAAACTTTGTCAGTGTCTGTTAGCTACGCTTAGTGGTTTTGTATGGCTGACCAAAGTTTTCATACGTTTAAGTGTTTTTAGCTTGCATTTCGTTAGCAGCAACACATTTTTTAAGTATTTTGAAAATTTCAAAACTTTCATATAAGTAGATGTTAGTACTTGTATGAAACTTTGTCAGTGCCTGTTAGCTACGCTTAGTGGTTTTGTATGGCTGACCAAAGTTTTCATACGTTTAAGTGTTTTTAGCTTGCATTTCGTTAGCAGCAACACATTTTTTAAGTATTTTGAAAATTTCAAAACTTTCATATAAGTAGATGTTAGTACTTGTATGAAACTTTGTCAGTGTCTTTTAGCTTCGCTTAGTAGTTTTGTATGGCTGACCAAAGTTTTCATACGTTTAAGTGTTTTTAGCTTGTATTTCGTTAGCAGCAACACATTTTTTAAGTACTTTGAAAATTTCAAAACTTTCATATAATTAGATGTTAGTACTTGTATGAAACTTTGTCAGTGTCTGTTAGCTTCGCTTAGTGGTTTTGTATGGCTGACCAAAGTTTTCATACGTTTAAGTGTTTTTAGCTTGCATTTAGTTAGCAGCAACACATTTTTTAGGTATTTTGAAAATTTCAAAACTTTCATATAAGTAGATGTTAGTACTTGTATGAAACTTTGTTAGTGTCTGTTAGCTTCGCTTAGTGGTTTTGTATGGCTGACCAAAGTTTTCATACGTTTAACTGTTTTTAGCTTGCATTTCGATAGTAGCAACACATTTTTGAAGTATTTTGAAAATTTCAAAACTTTCATATAAGTAGATGTTAGTACTTGTATGAAACTTTGTCAGTGTCTGTTAGCTACGCTTAGTGGTTTTGTATGGCTGACCAAAGTTTTCATACGTTTATTAAAATTGTTTTCTGACTCGCTCACCTCACATCACGAAAAATGTATGAAGATACAAACTTTCATACAACTACAAGATACAAACTTTCATACAAGTACAAAGTTTCATACAAGTAGAAACTTTCATACAAATACAAACTTCCAAACAAGTACAAAGTTTCATACAAGTAGAAACTTTCATACAAGTACAAATTGTACTTGTATGGAAGTTTGTACTTGTATGAAACTTTGTCAGTGTTTGTTAGCTTCGCTTAGTGGTTTTGTATGGCTGACCAAAGTTCTCATACGTTTAAGTGTTTTTAGCTTGCATTTCATTAGCAGCAACAGTACTTGTATGAAACTCTGTCAGTGTCTGTTAGCTTCGCTTAGTGGTTTTGTATGGCTGACCAAAGTTTTCATACGTTTAAGTGTTTTTAGCTTGCATTTCGTTAGCAGCAACACATTTTTTAAGTATTTTGAAAATTTCAAAACTTTCATATAAGTAGATGTTAGTACTTGTATGAAACTTTGTCAGTGTCTTTTAGCTTCGCTTAGTGGTTTTGTATGGCTGACCAAAGTTCTCATACGTTTAAGTGTTTTTAGCTTGCATTTCATTAGCAGCAACACATTTTTTAAGTATTTTGAAAATTTCAAAACTTTCATATAAGTAGATGTTAGTACTTGTATGAAACTTTGTCAGTGTCTGTTAGCTTCGCTTAGTGGTTTTGTATGGCTGACCAAAGTTTTCATACGTTTAAGTGTTTTTAGCTTGCATTTCGTTAGCAGCAACACATTTTTTAAGTATTTTGAAAATTTCAAAACTTTCATATAAGTAGACGTTAGTACTTGTATGAAACTTTTTCAGTGTCTGTTAGCTACGCTTAGTGGTTTTGTATGGCTGACCAAAGTTTTCATACGTTTAAGTGTTTTTAGCTTGCATTTCGTTAGCAGCAACACATTTTTTAAGTACTTTGAAAATTTCAAAACTTTCATATAAGTAGATGTTAGTACTTGTATGAAACTTTGTCAGTGTCTGTTAGCTTCGCTTAGTGGTTTTGTATGGCTGACCAAAGTTTTCATACGTTTAAGTGTTTTTAGCTTGCATTTCGTTAGCAGCAACACATTTTTTAAGTATTTTGAAAATTTCAAAACTTTCATATAAGTAGATGTTAGTACTTGTATGAAACTTTGTCAGTGCTTGTTGGCTTCGCTTAGTGGTTTTGTATGGCTGACCAAAGTTTTCATACGTTTAAGTGTTTTTAGCTTGCATTTCATTAGTAGCAACACATTTTTTAAGTATTTTGAAAATTTCAAAACTTTCATATAAGTAGATGTCAGTACTAGTATGAAACTTTGTCAGTGTCTGGTAGCTACGCTTAGTGGTTTTGTATGGCTGACCAAAGTTTTCATACGTTCCTTAAAATTGTTTTCTGACCCGCTCACCTCACATGACGAAAAATGTATGAAGATACAAACTTCCATACAAGTACAAGATACAAACTTTCATACAAGTACAAAGTTTCATACAAGTAGAAACTTTCATACAAATACAAACTTCCAAACAAGTACAAAGTTTCATACAAGTAGAAACTTTCATACAAGTACAAACTGTACTTGTATGGAAGTTTGTACTTGTATGAAACTTTGTCAGTGTTTGTTAGCTTCGCTTAGTGGTTTTGTATGGCTGACCAAAGTTTTCATACGTTTAAGTGTTTTTAGCTTGCATTTCGTTAGCAGCAACATATTTTTTAAGTATTTTGAAAATTTCAAAACTTTCATATAAGTAGATGTTAGTACTTGTATGAAACTTTGTCAGTGTCTGTTAGCTTCGCTTAGTGGTTTTGTATGGCTGACCAAAGTTTTCATACGTTTAAGTGTTTTTAGCTTGCATTTAGTTAGCAGCAACACATTTTTTAAGTATTTTGAAAATTTCAAAACTTTCATATAAGTAGATGTTAGTACTTGTATGAAACTTTGTCAGTGTCTGTTAGCTACGCTTAGTGGTTTTGTATGGCTGACCAAAGTTTTCATACGTTTAAGTGTTTTTAGCTTGCATTTCGTTAGCAGCAACATATTTTTTAAGTATTTTGAAAATTTCAAAACTTTCATATAAGTAGATGTTAGTACTTGTATGAAACTTTGTCAGTGCCTGTTAGCTTCGCTTAGTGGTTTTGTATGGCTGACCAAAGTTTTCATACGTTTAAGTGTTTTTATCTTGCATTTCGTTAGCAGCAACACATTTTTTAAGTATTTTGAAAATTTCAAAACTTTCATATAAGTAGATGTTAGTACTTGTATGAAACTTTGTCAGTGTCTGTTAGCTACGCTTAGTGCTTTTGTATGGCTGACCAAAGTTTTCATACGTTTAAGTGTTTTTAGCTTGCATTTCGTTAGCAGCAACACATTTTTTAAGTATTTTGAAAATTTCAAAACTTTCATATAAGTAGATGTTAGTACTTGTATGAAACTTTGTCAGTGTCTTTTAGCTTCGCTTAGTGGTTTTGTATGGCTGACCAAAGTTTTCATACGTTTAAGTGTTTTTAGCTTGCATTTCGTTAGCAGCAACACATTTTTTAAGTATTTTGAAAATTTCAAAACTTTCATATAAGTAGATGTTAGTACTTGTATGAAACTTTGTCAGTGTCTGTTAGCTTCGCTTAATGGTTTTGTATGGCTGACCAAAGTTTTCATACGTTTAAGTGTTTTTAGCTTGCATTTCGATAGTAGCAACACATTTTTTAAGTATTTTGAAAATTTCAAAACTTTCATATAAGTAGATGTCAGTACTTGTATGAAACTTTGTCAGTGTCTGTTAGCTTCGCTTAGTGGTTTTGTATGGCTGACCAAAGTTTTCATACGTTTAAGTGTTTTTAGCTTGCATTTCGTTAGCAGCAACACATTTTTTAAGTATTTTGAAAATTTCAAAACTTTCATATAAGTAGATGTTAGTACTTGTATGAAACTTTGTCAGTGTCTGTTAGCTTCGCTTAGTGGTTTTGTATGGGCTGACCAAAGTTTTCATACGTTTAAGTGTTTTTAGCTTGCATTTCGTTAGCAGCAACACATTTTTTTAAGTATTTTGAAAATTTCAAAACTTTCATATAAGTAGATGTTAGTACTTGTATGAAACTTTGTCAGTGTCTGTTAGCTACGCTTAGTGGTTTTGTATGGCTGACAAAAGTTTTCATACGTTTAAGTGTTTTTAGCTTGCATTTCGTTAGCAGCAACACATTTTTTAAGTATTTTGAAAATTTCAAAACTTTCATATAAGTAGATGTTAGTACTTGTATGAAACTTTGTCAGTGCCTGTTAGCTTCGCTTAGTGGTTTTGTATGGCTGACCAAAGTTTTCATACGTTTAAGTGTTTTTAGCTTGCATTTCGATAGTAGCAACACATTTTTGAAGTATTTTGAAAATTTCAAAACTTTCATATAAGTAGATGTTAGTACTTGTATGAAACTTTGTCAGTGTCTGTTAGCATCGCTTAGTGGTTTTGTATGGCTCACCAAAGTTTTCATACGTTTAAGTGTTTTTAGCTTGCATTTCGTTAGCAGCAACACATTTTTTAAGTATTTTGAAAATTTCAAAACTTTCATATAAGTAGATGTAAGTACTTGTATGAAACTTTGTCAGTGTCTGTTAGCTTCGCTTAGTGGTTTTGTATGGCTGACCAAAGTTTTCATACGTTTAAGTGTTTTTAGCTTGCATTTCGATAGTAGCAACACATTTTTTAAGTATTTTGAAAATTTCAAAACTTTCATATAAGTAGATGTTAGTACTTGTATGAAACTTTGTCAGTGCCTGTTAGCTTCGCTTAGTGGTTTTGTATGGCTGACCAAAGTTTTCATACGTTTAAGTGTTTTTAGCTTGCATTTAGTTAGCAGCAACACATTTTTTAAGTATTTTGAAAATTTCAAAACTTTCATATAAGTAGATGTTAGTACTTGTATGAAACTTTGTCAGTGCCTGTTAGCTTCGCTTAGTGGTTTTGTATGGCTGACCAAAGTTTTCATACGTTTAAGTGTTTTTAGCTTGCATTTCGTTAGCAGCAACACATTTTTTAAGTATTTTGAAAATTTCAAAACTTTCATATAAGTAGATGTTAGTACTTGTATGAAACTTTGTCAGTGCCTGTTAGCTACGCTTAGTGGTTTTGTATGGCTGACCAAAGTTTTCATACGTTTAAGTGTCTTTAGCTTGCATTTCGTTAGCAGCAACACATTTTTTAAGTATTTTGAAAATTTCAAAACTTTCATATAAGTAGATGTTAGTACTTGTATGAAACTTTGTCAGTGTCTTTTAGCTTCGCTTAGTAGTTTTGTATGGCTGACCAAAGTTTTCATACGTTTAAATGTTTTTAGCTTGTATTTCGTTAGCAGCAACACATTTTTTAAGTACTTTGAAAATTTCAAAACTTTCATATAATTAGATGTTAGTACTTGTATGAAACTTTGTCAGTGTCTGTTAGCTTCGCTTAGTGGTTTTGTATGGCTGACCAAAGTTTTCATACGTTTAAGTGTTTTTAGCTTGCATTTAGTTAGCAGCAACACATTTTTTAAGTATTTTGAAAATTTCAAAACTTTCATATAAGTAGATGTTAGTACTTGTATGAAACTTTGTCAGTGTCTGTTAGCTACGCTTAGTGGTTTTGTATGGCTGACCAAAGTTTTCATACGTTTAAGTGTTTTTAGCTTGCATTTCGTTAGCAGCAACACATTTTTTAAGTATTTTGAAAATTTCAAAACTTTCATATAAGTAGATGTTAGTACTTGTATGAAACTTTGTCAGTGCCTGTTAGCTTCGCTTAGTGGTTTTGTATGGCTGACCAAAGTTTTCATACGTTTAAGTGTTTTTAGCTTGCATTTCGTTAGCAGCAACACATTTTTTAAGTATTTTGAAAATTTCAAAACTTTCATATAAGTAGATGTTAGTACTTGTATGAAACTTTGTCAGTGCCTGTTAGCTTCGCTTAGTGGTTTTGTATGGCTGATCAAAGTTTTCATACGTTTAAATGTTTTTAGCTTGTATTTCGTTAGCAGCAACACATTTTTTAAGTACTTTGAAAATTTCAAAACTTTCATATAATTAGATGTTAGTACTTGTATGAAACTTTGTCAGTGTCTGTTAGCTTCGCTTAGTGGTTTTGTATGGCTGACCAAAGTTTTCATACGTTTAAGTGTTTTTAGCTTGCATTTCGTTAGCAGCAACACATTTTTTAAGTATTTTGAAAATTTCAAAACTTTCATATAAGTAGATGTTAGTACTTGTATGAAACTTTGTCAGTGTCTTTTAGCTTCGCTTAGTGGTTTTGTATGGCTGACCAAAGTTCTCATACGTTTAAGTGTTTTTAGCTTGCATTTCATTAGCAGCAACACATTTTTTAAGTATTTTGAAAATTTCAAAACTTTCATATAAGTAGATGTTAGTACTTGTATGAAACTTTGTCAGTGTCTGTTAGCTACGCTTAGTGGTTTTGTATGGCTGATCAAAGTTTTCATACGTTTAAGTGTTTTTAGCTTGCATTTCGTTAGCAGCAACACATTTTTTAAGTATTTTGAAAATTTCAAAACTTTCATATAAGTAGATGTTAGTACTTGTATGAAACTTTGTCAGTGTCTTTTAGCTTCGCTCAGTGGTTTTGTATGGCTGACCAAAGTTCTCATACGTTTAAGTGTTTTTAGCTTGCATTTCATTAGCAGCAACAGTACTTGTATGAAACTTTGTCAGTGTCTGTTAGCTTCGCTTAGTGGTTTTGTATGGCTGACCAAAGTTTTCATACGTTTAAGTGTTTTTAGCTTGCATTTCGTTAGCAGCAACACATTTTTTAAGTATTTTGAAAATTTCAAAACTTTCATATAAGTAGATGTTAGTACTTGTATGAAACTTTGTCAGTGTCTTTTAGCTTCGCTTAGTGGTTTTGTATGGCTGACCAAAGTTCTCATACGTTTAAGTGTTTTTAGCTTGCATTTCATTAGCAGCAACACATTTTTTAAGTATTTTGAAAATTTCAAAACTTTCATATAAGTAGATGTTAGTACTTGTATGAAACTTTGTCAGTGTCTGTTAGCTTCGCTTAGTGGTTTTGTATGGCTGACCAAAGTTTTCATACGTTTAAGTGTTTTTAGCTTGCATTTCGTTAGCAGCAACACATTTTTTAAGTATTTTGAAAATTTCAAAACTTTCATATAAGTAGACGTTAGTACTTGTATGAAACTTTTTCAGTGTCTGTTAGCTACGCTTAGTGGTTTTGTATGGCTGACCAAAGTTTTCATACGTTTAAGTGTTTTTAGCTTGCATTTCGTTAGCAGCAACACATTTTTTAAGTACTTTGAAAATTTCAAAACTTTCATATAAGTAGATGTTAGTACTTGTATGAAACTTTGTCAGTGTCTGTTAGCTTCGCTTAGTGGTTTTGTATGGCTGACCAAAGTTTTCATACGTTTAAGTGTTTTTAGCTTGCATTTCGTTAGCAGCAACACATTTTTTAAATATTTTGAAAATTTCAAAACTTTCATATAAGTAGATGTTAGTACTTGTATGAAACTTTGTCAGTGCTTGTTGGCTTCGCTTAGTGGTTTTGTATGGCTGACCAAAGTTTTCATACGTTTAAGTGTTTTTAGCTTGCATTTCATTAGTAGCAACACATTTCTTAAGTATTTTGAAAATTTCAAAACTTTCATATAAGTAGATGTCAGTACTAGTATGAAACTTTGTCAGTGTCTGGTAGCTACGCTTAGTGGTTTTGTATGGCTGACCAAAGTTTTCATACGTTCCTTAAAATTGTTTTCTGACCCGCTCACCTCACATGACGAAAAATGTATGAAGATACAAACTTCCATACAAGTACAAGATACAAACTTTCATACAAGTACAAAGTTTCATACAAGTAGAAACTTTCATACAAATACAAACTTCCAAACAAGTACAAAGTTTCATACAAGTAGAAACTTTCATACAAGTACAAACTGTACTTGTATGGAAGTTTGTACTTGTATGAAACTTTGTCAGTGTTTGTTAGCTTCGCTTAGTGGTTTTGTATGGCTGACCAAAGTTTTCATACGTTTAAGTGTTTTTAGCTTGCATTTCGTTAGCAGCAACATATTTTTTAAGTATTTTGAAAATTTCAAAACTTTCATATAAGTAGATGTTAGTACTTGTATGAAACTTTGTCAGTGTCTGTTAGCTTCGCTAAGTGGTTTTGTATGGCTGACCAAAGTTTTCATACGTTTAAGTGTTTTTAGCTTGCATTTAGTTAGCAGCAACACATTTTTTAAGTATTTTGAAAATTTCAAAACTTTCATATAAGTAGATGTTAGTACTTGTATGAAACTTTGTCAGTGTCTGTTAGCTACGCTTAGTGGTTTTGTATGGCTGACCAAAGTTTTCATACGTTTAAGTGTTTTTAGCTTGCATTTCGTTAGCAGCAACATATTTTTTAAGTATTTTGAAAATTTCAAAACTTTCATATAAGTAGATGTTAGTACTTGTATGAAACTTTGTCAGTGCCTGTTAGCTTCGCTTAGTGGTTTTGTATGGCTGACCAAAGTTTTCATACGTTTAAGTGTTTTTATCTTGCATTTCGTTAGCAGCAACACATTTTTTAAGTATTTTGAAAATTTCAAAACTTTCATATAAGTAGATGTTAGTACTTGTATGAAACTTTGTCAGTGTCTGTTAGCTACGCTTAGTGGTTTTGTATGGCTGACCAAAGTTTTCATACGTTTAAGTGTTTTTAGCTTGCATTTCGTTAGCAGCAACACATTTTTTAAGTATTTTGAAAATTTCAAAACTTTCATATAAGTAGATGTTAGTACTTGTATGAAACTTTGTCAGTGTCTTTTAGCTTCGCTTAGTGGTTTTGTATGGCTGACCAAAGTTTTCATACGTTTAAGTGTTTTTAGCTTGCATTTCGTTAGCAGCAACACATTTTTTAAGTATTTTGAAAATTTCAAAACTTTCATATAAGTAGATGTTAGTACTTGTATGAAACTTTGTCAGTGTCTGTTAGCTTCGCTTAATGGTTTTGTATGGCTGACCAAAGTTTTCATACGTTTAAGTGTTTTTAGCTTGCATTTCGATAGTAGCAACACATTTTTTAAGTATTTTGAAAATTTCAAAACTTTCATATAAGTAGATGTCAGTACTTGTATGAAACTTTGTCAGTGTCTGTTAGCTTCGCTTAGTGGTTTTGTATGGCTGACCAAAGTTTTCATACGTTTAAGTGTTTTTAGCTTGCATTTCGTTAGCAGCAACACATTTTTTAAGTATTTTGAAAATTTCAAAACTTTCATATAAGTAGATGTTAGTACTTGTATGAAACTTTGTCAGTGTCTGTTAGCTTCGCTTAGTGGTTTTGTATGGGCTGACCAAAGTTTTCATACGTTTAAGTGTTTTTAGCTTGCATTTCGTTAGCAGCAACACATTTTTTTAAGTATTTTGAAAATTTCAAAACTTTCATATAAGTAGATGTTAGTACTTGTATGAAACTTTGTCAGTGTCTGTTAGCTACGCTTAGTGGTTTTGTATGGCTGACAAAAGTTTTCATACGTTTAAGTGTTTTTAGCTTGCATTTCGTTAGCAGCAACACATTTTTTAAGTATTTTGAAAATTTCAAAACTTTCATATAAGTAGATGTTAGTACTTGTATGAAACTTTGTCAGTGCCTGTTAGCTTCGCTTAGTGGTTTTGTATGGCTGACCAAAGTTTTCATACGTTTAAGTGTTTTTAGCTTGCATTTCGATAGTAGCAACACATTTTTGAAGTATTTTGAAAATTTCAAAACTTTCATATAAGTAGATGTTAGTACTTGTATGAAACTTTGTCAGTGTCTGTTAGCATCGCTTAGTGGTTTTGTATGGCTCACCAAAGTTTTCATACGTTTAAGTGTTTTTAGCTTGCATTTCGTTAGCAGCAACACATTTTTTAAGTATTTTGAAAATTTCAAAACTTTCATATAAGTAGATGTTAGTACTTGTATGAAACTTTGTCAGTGTCTTTTAGCTTCGCTCAGTGGTTTTGTATGGCTGACCAAAGTTCTCATACGTTTACGTGTTTTTAGCTTGCATTTCATTAGCAGCAACAGTACTTGTATGAAACTTTGTCAGTGTCTGTTAGCTTCGCTTAGTGGTTTTGTATGGCTGACCAAAGTTTTCATACGTTTAAGTGTTTTTAGCTTGCATTTCGTTAGCAGCAACACATTTTTTAAGTATTTTGAAAATTTCAAAACTTTCATATAAGTAGATGTTAGTACTTGTATGAAACTTTGTCAGTGTCTTTTAGCTTCGCTTAGTGGTTTTGTATGGCTGACCAAAGTTCTCATACGTTTAAGTGTTTTTAGCTTGCATTTCATTAGCAGCAACACATTTTTTAAGTATTTTGAAAATTTCAAAACTTTCATATAAGTAGATGTTAGTACTTGTATGAAACTTTGTCAGTGTCTGTTAGCTTCGCTTAGTGGTTTTGTATGGCTGACCAAAGTTTTCATACGTTTAAGTGTTTTTAGCTTGCATTTCGTTAGCAGCAACACATTTTTTAAGTATTTTGAAAATTTCAAAACTTTCATATAAGTAGACGTTAGTACTTGTATGAAACTTTTTCAGTGTCTGTTAGCTACGCTTAGTGGTTTTGTATGGCTGACCAAAGTTTTCATACGTTTAAGTGTTTTTAGCTTGCATTTCGTTAGCAGCAACACATTTTTTAAGTACTTTGAAAATTTCAAAACTTTCATATAAGTAAATGTTAGTACTTGTATGAAACTTTGTCAGTGTCTGTTAGCTTCGCTTAGTGGTTTTGTATGGCTGACCAAAGTTTTCATACGTTTAAGTGTTTTTAGCTTGCATTTCGTTAGCAGCAACACATTTTTTAAGTATTTTGAAAA
This sequence comes from Eurosta solidaginis, assembly GCF_040869045.1. Lineage (NCBI taxonomy): Eukaryota > Metazoa > Arthropoda > Insecta > Diptera > Tephritidae > Eurosta > Eurosta solidaginis. Next base: position 165,451,091 of record NC_090324.1, read on the forward strand.
TTTCAAAACTTTCATATAAGTAGATGTTAGTACTTGTATGAAACTTTGTCAGTGCTTGTTGGCTTCGCTTAGTGGTTTTGTATGGCTGACCAAAGTTTTCATACGTTTAAGTGTTTTTAGCTTGCATTTCATTAGTAGCAACACATTTTTTAAGTATTTTGAAAATTTCAAAACTTTCATATAAGTAGATGTCAGTACTAGTATGAAACTTTGTCAGTGTCTGGTAGCTACGCTTAGTGGTTTTGTATGGCTGACCAAAGTTTTCATACGTTTAAGTGTTTTTAGCTTGCATTTCGTTAGCAGCAACACATTTTTTAAGTACTTTGAAAATTTCAAAACTTTCATATAAGTAAATGTTAGTACTTGTATGAAACTTTGTCAGTGTCTGTTAGCTTCGCTTAGTGGTTTTGTATGGCTGACCAAAGTTTTCATACGTTTAAGTGTTTTTAGCTTGCATTTCGTTAGCAGCAACACATTTTTTAAGTATTTTGAAAATTTCAAAACTTTCATATAAGTAGATGTTAGTACTTGTATGAAACTTTGTCAGTGTCTGTTAGCTTCGCTTAGTGGTTTTGTATGGGCTGACCAAAGTTTTCATACGTTTAAGTGTTTTTAGCTTGCATTTCGTTAGCAGCAACACATTTTTTTAAGTATTTTGAAAATTTCAAAACTTTCATATAAGTAGATGTTAGTACTTGTATGAAACTTTGTCAGTGTCTGTTAGCTACGCTTAGTGGTTTTGTATGGCTGACAAAAGTTTTCATACGTTTAAGTGTTTTTAGCTTGCATTTCGTTAGCAGCAACACATTTTTTAAGTATTTTGAAAATTTCAAAACTTTCATATAAGTAGATGTTAGTACTTGTATGAAACTTTGTCAGTGTCTGTTAGCTTCGCTTAGTGGTTTTGTATGGGCTGACCAAAGTTTTCATACGTTTAAGTGTTTTTAGCTTGCATTTCGTTAGCAGCAACACATTTTTTTAAGTATTTTGAAAATTTCAAAACTTTCATATAAGTAGATGTTAGTACTTGTATGAAACTTTGTCAGTGTCTGTTAGCTACGCTTAGTGGTTTTGTATGGCTGACAAAAGTTTTCATACGTTTAAGTGTTTTTAGCTTGCATTTCGTTAGCAGCAACACATTTTTTAAGTATTTTGAAAATTTCAAAACTTTCATATAAGTAGATGTAAGTACTTGTATGAAACTTTGTCAGTGTCTGTTAGCTTCGCTTAGTGGTTTTGTATGGCTGACCAAAGTTTTCATACGTTTAAGTGTTTTTAGCTTGCATTTCGATAGTAGCAACACATTTTTTAAGTATTTTGAAAATTTCAAAACTTTCATATAAGTAGATGTTAGTACTTGTATGAAACTTTGTCAGTGCCTGTTAGCTTCGCTTAGTGGTTTTGTATGGCTGACCAAAGTTTTCATACGTTTAAGTGTTTTTAGCTTGCATTTAGTTAGCAGCAACACATTTTTTAAGTATTTTGAAAATTTCAAAACTTTCATATAAGTAGATGTTAGTACTTGTATGAAACTTTGTCAGTGCCTGTTAGCTTCGCTTAGTGGTTTTGTATGGCTGACCAAAGTTTTCATACGTTTAAGTGTTTTTAGCTTGCATTTCATTAGTAGCAACACATTTTTTAAGTATTTTGAAAATTTCAAAACTTTCATATAAGTAGATGTCAGTACTAGTATGAAACTTTGTCAGTGTCTGGTAGCTACGCTTAGTGGTTTTGTATGGCTGACCAAAGTTTTCATACGTTCCTTAAAATTGTTTTCTGACCCGCTCACCTCACATGACGAAAAATGTATGAAGATACAAACTTTCATACAAGTACAAGATTCAAACTTTCATACAAGTACAAAGTTTCATACAAGTAGAAACTTTCATACAAGTACAAACTTCCATACAAGTACAAAGTTTCATACAAGTAGAAAAAAGTTTCATACAAGTTCACTTGTATGAAAGTTTCTACTTGTATGAAACTTTGTACTTGTATGAAAGTTTCTACTTGTATGAAACTTTGTACTTGTTTGGAAGTATGAAACTTTTTAATACGTTGTTGTTGTTGTTGTTGTTGTTGGTGTTGTTGTTGGTTTTGGTGTTGTTGTTGTTGTTATATTGAACATTTTTATTAACAAGTAGAAAAAAGTTTCATACAAGTAGAAAAAAGTTTCATACAAGTACAAATTTCCAACCAGTACAAAGTTTCATACAAGTAGAAAAAAGTTTCATACAAGTAAAAACTTCCATACAAGTACAAAGTTTCATACAAGTAGAAAAAGTTTCATACAAGTACAAACTTCCATACAAGTACAAAGTTTCATACAAGTAGAAAAAAGTTTCATACAAGTAGAAAAAAGTTTCATACAAGTACAAACTTCCATACAAGTACAAAGTTTCATACAAGTAGAGAAAAGTTTCATACAAGTACAAACTTCCATACAAGTACAAAGTTTCATACAAGTAGAAAAAGTTCCATACAAGTACAAAGTTTCATACAAGTAGAAAAAGTTTCATACAAGTACAAAAGTTTCATACAAGTACGCTTGGAAACCCTCACATGACCAAAAATGTATGAAAAATACAAGTTTTATAATGTGTTGAATTTTTACCAATAATACCATGTTGGTTTCTTTAGTAAACTAACTAGGCAATATCATCGAAAATATGATAAATTGTCCATATTGAATTTTTCATATATTTTCTGTCAAGTGAGGTAATAATTTAATATTTTTATACTTATATGAAGATTTTCCTTTGTACTTATATTAATAAAAATGTTCAATATAACAACAACAACAACAACAACACCATCAACAACAACAACAACAACAAGAACAAGAACAACAACAACAACAACAACAACAACAACAACAACAACAACAACAACAACAACAACAACAACGTATTAAAAAGTTTCATACAAGTAAGGTAATAATTTAATATTTTTATACTTATATGAAGATTTTCCTTTGTACTTATATTAATAAAAATGTTCAATATAACAACAACCACAACAACAACACCAACAACAACAACAACAACAACAACAACAACAACAACAACGTATTAAAAAGTTTCATACAAGTAAGGTAATAATTTAATATTTTTATACTTATATGAAGATTTTCCTTTGTACTTATATTAATAAAAATGTTCAATATAACAACAACAACAACACCAAAACCAACAACAACAACAACAACAACAACAACGTATTAAAAAGTTTCATACTTCCAAATGTTCCATATTGTTTTTAGCTTGCATTTCGTTAGCAGCAACACATTTTTTAAGTATTTTGAAAATTTCAAAACTTTCATATAAGTAGATGTTAGTACTTGTATGAAACTTTGTCAGTGTCTGTTAGCTTCGCTTAGTGGTTTTGTATGGCTGACCAAAGTTTTCATACGTTTAAGTGTTTTTAGCTTGCATTTCGTTAGCAGCAACACATTTTTTAAGTATTTTGAAAATTTCAAAACTTTCATATAAGTAGATGTTAGTACTTGTATGAAACTTTGTCAGTGTCTGTTAGCTACGCTTAGTGGTTTTGTATGGCTGACCAAAGTTTTCATACGTTTAAGTGTTTTTAGCTTGCATTTCGTTAGCAGCAACACATTTTTTAAGTATTTTGAAAATTTCAAAACTTTCATATAAGTAGATGTTAGTACTTGTATGAAACTTTGTCAGTGTCTGTTAGCTTCGCTTAGTGGTTTTGTATGGCTGACCAAAGTTTTCATACGTTTAAGTGTTTTTAGCTTGCATTTCGTTAGCAGCAACACATTTTTTAAGTATTTTGAAAATTTCAAAACTTTCATATAAGTAGATGTTAGTACTTGTATGAAACTTTGTCAGTGTCTGTTAGCTTCGCTTAGTGGTTTTGTATGGCTGACCAAAGTTTTCATACGTTTAAGTGTTTTTAGCTTGCATTTCGTTAGCAGCAACACATTTTTTAAGTATTTTGAAAATTTCAAAACTTTCATATAAGTAGATGTTAGTACTTGTATGAAACTTTGTCAGTGTCTGTTAGCTTCGCTTAGTGGTTTTGTATGGCTGACCAAAGTTTTCATACGTTTAAGTGTTTTTAGCTTGCATTTCGATAGTAGCAACACATTTTTGAAGTATTTTGAAAATTTCAAAACTTTCATATAAATAGATGTTAGTACTTGTATGAAACTTTGTCAGTGTCTGTTAGCTTCGCTTAGTGGTTTTGTATGGCTGACCAAAGTTTTCATACGTTTAAGTGTTTTTAGCTTGCATTTCGTTAGCAGCAACACATTTTTTAAGTATTTTGAAAATTTCAAAACTTTCATATAAGTAGATGTTAGTACTTGTATGAAACTTTGTCAGTGTCTGTTAGCTTCGCTTAGTGGTTTTGTATGGCTGACCAAAGTTTTCATACGTTTAAGTGTTTTTAGCTTGCATTTCGTTAGCAGCAACACATTTTTTAAGTATTTTGAAAATTTCAAAACTTTCATATAAGTAGACGTTAGTACTTGTATGAAACTTTGTCAGTGTCTGTTAGCTACGCTTAGTGGTTTTGTATGGCTGACCAAAGTTTACATACGTTTATTAAAATTGTTTTCTGACTCGCTCACCTCACATCACGAAAAATGTATGAAGATACAAACTTTCATACAACTACAAGATACAAACTTTCATACAAGTAGAAACTTTTCAGTACTTTCACAAGTACAAACTTCCAAACAAGTACAAAGTTTCATACAAGTAAAAACTTTCATACAAGTACAAACTGTACTTGTATGGAAGTTTGTACTTGTATGAAACTTTGTCAGTGTTTGTTAGCTTCGCTTAGTGGTTTTGTATGGCTGACCAAAGTTTTCATACGTTTAAGTGTTTTTAGCTTGCATTTCGTTAGCAGCAACACATTTTTTAAGTATTTTGAAAATTTCAAAACTTTCATATAAGTAGATGTTAGTACTTGTATGAAACTTTGTCAGTGTCTGTTAGCTTCGCTTAGTGGTTTTGTATGGCTGACCAAAGTTTTCATACGTTTAAGTGTTTTTAGCTTGCACTTCGTTAGAAGCAACACATTTTTTAAGTATTTTGAAAATTTCAAAACTTTCATATAAGTAGATGTTAGTACTTGTATGAAACTTTGTCAGTGTCTGTTAGCTTCGCTTAGTGGTTTTGTATGACTGACCAAAGTTTTCATACGTTTAAGTGTTTTTAGCTTGCATTTCGTTAGCAGCAACACATTTTTTAAGTATTTTGAAAATTTCAAAACTCTCATATAAGTAGATGTTAGTACTTGTATGAAACTTTGTCAGTGTCTGTTAGCTACGCTTAGTGGTTTTGTATGGCTGACCAAAGTTTTCATACGTTTAAGTGTTTTTAGCTTGCATTTCGTTAGCAGCAACATATTTTTTAAGTATTTTGAAAATTTCAAAACTTTCATATAAGTAGATGTTAGTACTTGTATGAAACTTTGTCAGTGTCTGTTAGCTTCGCTTAGTGGTTTTGTATGGCTGACCAAAGTTTTCATAGTTTTGAAAATTTCAAAACTCTCATATAAGTAGATGTTAGTACTTGTATGAAACTTTGTCAGTGTCTGTTAGCTACGCTTAGTGGTTTTATATGGCTGACCAAAGTTTTCATACGTTTAAGTGTTTTTAGCTTGCATTTCGTTAGCAGCAACATATTTTTTAAGTATTTTGAAAATTTCAAAACTTTCATATAAGTAGATGTTAGTACTTGTATGAAACTTTGTCAGTGTCTGTTAGCTTCGCTTAGTGGTTTTGTATGGCTGACCAAAGTTTTCATACGTTTAAGTGTTTTTAGCTTGCACTTCTTTAGCAGCAACACATTTTTTAAGTATTTTGAAAATTTCAAAACTTTCATATAAGTAGATGTTAGTACTTGTATGAAACTTTGTCAGTGTCTGTTAGCTACGCTTAGTGGTTTTGTATGGCTGACCAAAGTTTTCATACGTTTAAGTGTTTTTAGCTTGCATTTCGATAGTAGCAACACATTTTTGAAGTATTTTAAAAATTTCAAAACTTTCATATAAGTAGATGTTAGTACTTGTATGAAACTTTGTCAGCGTCTGTTAGCTACGCTTAGTGGTTTTATATGGCTGACCAAAGTTTTCATACGTTTCTTAAAATTGTTTTCTGACCCGCTCACCTCACATGACGAAAAATGTATGAAGATACAAACTTTCATACAAGTACAAGATACAAACTTTCATACAAGTACAAAGTTTCATACAAGTAGAAACTTTCATACAAGTACAAACTTCCATACAAGTACAAAGTTTCATACAAGTAGAAACTTTCATACAAGTACAAACTTCCATACAAGTACAAAGTTTCATACAAGTAGAAACTTTCATACAAGTACAAACTTCCATACAAGTACAAAGTTTCATACAAGTAGAAAAAAGTTTCATACAAGTACAAACTTCCATACAAGTACAAAGTTTCATACAAGTAGAAAAAAGTTTCATACAAGTACAAACTTCCATACAAGTACAAAGTTTCATACAAGTAGAAAAAAGTTTCATACAAGTACTTGTATTTATAATATAATTTTCATACATTTTTATATGTGCGCGGCCTCAGTGCAATGCTAGTTTGCACTTCGTTAGTCGCAACACATTACAAAAGTATTTTGAAACTTTTAAAACTTTCATATATATACTTTCATATATATATGTTATGTTCGGACCTGTTAAGTTTTCTTGTGTTGAGTCAAATTATGCCGCAGGCTCCACTCCTGATAGTGCCCTTCCGTCAATTCCTTTAAGTTTCAGCTTTGCAACCATACTTCCCCCGGAGTCCAAAAGCTTTGGTTTCCCGGGAAGCGACTGAGAGAGCCGTAGCTACACCCAATCGCTAGCTCTAACTTTCGTTCTTAGTTTTTATAGAGGATTTGTCGCACCTAACAAACGCCTCTTTATATATAATTTTCATACATTTTTATATGTGCGCGGCCTCAGTGCAATGCTAGTTTGCACTTCGTTAGTCGCAACACATTTTAAAAGTTAGTTAACGAGGCATTTGGCGATCTTAAGGGAGTCATAATTACTCCCGCCACCGTTTACCCGCGCTTACTTTAATTTGGACACCGTAACATTACGTTCGGTTCATCCCACAGCGCCAGTTCTGCTTACCAAAAGTCGCCCACTGGGCACATTATATCATATAACTTCAACCTTCATATCAAAAAAGGTGAGGTTCTTACCCATTTAAAGTTTTTAGTTGTAGATGACCATACGATCTGCATGTTTATCTAGAGTTCAACCAATATAACAATCTATAAAGATCGCTTGGTTTTAGTCTAATAAAAGCACACGTTCCATAAGGTCCGTGTTTATATTATTGCATGTATTAGCTCTAGAATTACCACAGTTATCCAACTAACTGTTAATGATCGATCTATGGAACCATAACTGATGCCTTTTGCGGTTTCACTTTTAATTCGTGTGTACTTAGACATGCATGGCTTAATCTTTGAGGCAAGCATATAACTACTGGCAGGATCAACCAGAATTATATTTAAAAAATATAATAAAAATTATATTTTTTGTGTTTAATGTAAATAATATTACTCTGCATATGCAAACAATTTAAATAATGAAAGTGAACAAGTTATATATATATGAGCTTCGCTAATATATTTTGTGTAAGCGGCCTAGGTAAGGAAAACCTCACTTACTTTCATTGGTCGCTTAAAACACATCTGTATAAATATATCGACTTTATTAGCCCAAATATAATAAAGTTCAGCTAACAAAATTTTTGTTGCTTTATTTGTGCTGTGCTTCATTGTAATATTTCATTTACATTTTTCTCTTTGTAAATAATACTACCGTACAAGCAACAATTTAAATAATGAAAGTGAGCAAGTTATATATATATGAGCTTCGCTAATATATTTTGTGTAAGCGGCCTAGGTAAGGAAAACCTCACTTACTTTCATTGGTCGCTTAAAACACATCTGTATAAATATATCGACTTTATTAGCCCAAATATAATAAAGTTCAACTAACAAAATTTTAGTTGCTTTATTTGTACATTATTATAATATTTCATTTACATATTTCTCTTTGTAAATAATACTACCGTACAAGCAACAATTTAAATAATGAAAGTGAACAAGTTATATATATATGAGCTTCGCTAATATATTTTGTGTAAGCGGCCTAGGTAAGGAAAACCTCACTTACTTTCATTGGTCGCTTAAAACACATCTGTATAAATATATCGACTTTATTAGCCCAAATATAATAAAGTTCAACTAACAAAATTTTAGGTGCTTTATTTGTACATTATTGTAATATTTCATTTACATTTTTCTCTTTGTAAATAATACTACCGTACAAGCAACAATTTAAATAATGAAAGTGAACAAGTTATATATATATGAACTTCGCTAATATATTTTGTGTAAGCGGCCTAGGTAAGGAAAACCTCACTTACTTTCACTGGTC